>NC_056745.1:43316446-43453946 GCF_019279795.1 Protopterus annectens
TGCTATTTCAGCTCCCCTTCCTCATGTTTTAGACTACTTATTTCTCTCTCCCCTTCCCTGTGTCTAAATTTGCTCTCCAAGAGTTTCCCTTCTTCTCTCCTTACCACCCACCAAGTCTCTTTCCAGTTCCACTGTTTAGTTTGTATTAATTATTTTACTCTCTGAAGCCACTTTCCATGCTGCCTCATGCACTTCAAGTTACTCTCTATTGTCTCTATTTACCCACAAATATTTTTTGGTGTCTGCTCGTTTTCTCTCCTGCCTATTTCCTTCTCATCCTCCCTCATTTATCCCCCCCACTTTGCTCTCATGCTTTTCCCTCTTAATGTTGCTTTAGTGCCATCCCACCAGTTTTTTTTTCCTGATTCATTCACTTCTCTCTTGTTTTTCCCCACTTTTTCTGTGTCAGGTTTCTTAATTCTTATGTTGTCTGCAGATCTGTCAATCACAGCTCCTCGATCTTCACCTTAATCTTCTCTGTACTTCTTCCTCCACTGTTAAATTAAGAATAATCCAAGGTGTGCCTCCCCTGAACCTCAATGCTGTCACAGAACACTTTGCCTAACATCATGTCCAGCCTATTTGCTTGTGGTAAAACATTCCTTGTAAAACTAAACTTCCTGTTTTGAGGGCATGTTTCCCTCCAGATAGGATCCATTTTCTTCTTTCTCAAGTTTTTGTTTTGCTCATGTTTTTTTTTTTTTGTCAGACAGCCTGGCTTTCACTGGGTTTAAAGCAATATTAAAATGTCAAAATCTCCCCAACTTATTTTTTCATCTGTTTCCTAGCCTGAAAAAATGTCTATCGAAGTCACCCATCATCTGTATTAGAAACATGTATGTTATCTGTGGTCCATCTGATTCTTCTGACCCTCGCTTGCCAAATCATACACCTGTCTTCACTACTCTACATCACCCGGGCTTCTGCTGGCACTGTAAACAATACCACTTTCTTTGACTGGATGACCTCTCTCTCCAATCATGTTCCCCACTAGATCCTTGGATCTATAACAAGCACGGTTCACCTTTTTTGTCCACAGCTCCTTATCTCTGCCTCATTTACTGATTCAGAAACCCACCCCTACCGTACTACCTCGCAAAACAACACTGTTAATACAATAACCATGTTAAGCAGTGATCATCTATTAATTTTCCAACTAATGGAATTACCCGTACACAACATTAGTTCATAGGTAGGTACTAGGCTATTAGCCCTAGGGCCTATATAAGCCTAGCCCAAAAGGTACCCTGGCTTTTGCCATCCAAGAAAATTATTTTCCTGTGCGCCTGTCGAGCAGAGCCACAGAGGTGATCCCTGGGATGGATTTCCTATTTCCCATCCAGTCATCAAGATTCTTCTTGAAGAGTGCTAATGAGGAGCTTTATTTGAAATAGATAGGTAGTTTGTTCCAGAGTATGGGAAGTTTCTGGGACAGGACTCGATTCCTCCAGCATGTTCTGTTTATTGTGGTGACAAGGTTTAGGCCCCTAGAGTGTATAGCTCGGAGGGATTGGGATTTCTTTAAGTGGAGCATGTCCAACAGCTCTGGGTTTGACATAGCTTTGTATGTTAGGCAGAGATCGCCTCTGATTAGGCGATATGCGACGGAGTAAAGCTGGAGTTTTTAGAGATGGTCTGCGTAGGGCATCTGTTTGAATCAGCTAACTAGATACACTATGGTCACCAAGTAGTACATTCATAGTCATATGGCAATATTACCGAGCCCTCCCACTTCATATAGAAGTATCTGCCTAAGCTCCACTCTAACACCTACCACATGCAAAACAACCCTAAACCTCTACCTATATTTCTGCTTTAACAATGTCGCACAATAATAGCATACTGAACCCAAAGAAACACAAATGTATTCTATCTACCATGCAATTAACAATGCTGTTAAGTATCCTACTGATAAGCAGCCACCTTGAAACAAATCCAGGATCTCTCACTCGATATGCCCAATCAGCACAAAAATACTTCAATCAAAACCACACTACTGAATGCAAGAGGTATTTCAAACAAGCAAAAACACCTGAAATACTAAAAATACTTTACAAAATTAGAGACAAAGACGGGGCGTACTTTAAATCACTGCCATCATCAGAAAACAAGCTAAACTTCAATATCTTAAGAATCTAACTAAACCATGTTACCACAAAACACAATGTTACCTTCCTATAAGAACAAGAGGTCAACCCACAAGCCAGTCAAAAACAGTTCTGGCAATTTGTTAATCAACTTACATGATGGAACCCTTTTACTAAAAGATACTGCACCTTGATCTTCAAGAACCCTCTCATTACACATCTTCCCTGTTGAGTTATCCACACAACCTATCTCAACCTCATTAGATGGACATACTCAGCCAAAACCACCCAAATCAATCCCCCCACCTAATTCCCATTTCTGTTTCAAAATAATAAGGAAAAATATGTTGATAACTCCATCAATTAAATCCCTACTGAGGAAGATAATCTGCATCTTTTGTTCACCTACCTTTGCAAAAAGCACATACTTACTCTGTGCATCACCTCAACAATCTATGCTGATCAAATGGTTTGTTCCAAATCTTTGGAAACAAGCAGTAATAAGACCCATTCCCAAAAATTGAAAACTAGTATCTGTGAATGGTTTTAGACATATTTCCATCCACAACCCATTTTTTCCCATTTTTGGACATGGGGTCGGGGGGGGTCACTTTAATAGGTTGGTACTACGCTATCGGCCCTAGGGCCTATACAAGCCTAGCCAAACAATTCCCTGGATTTTTCTTCCTACAATATTTACTTCCCTGGACCCCTGTCTAGCAGGGCGACTGACGTGATCCCCGGGGTGAATTTCCTATCTCCCATCCAATCGTTAAGGTTCCTTGTGACGAGGGCCAAGGAGGTGCTCTGTTTGACTTGTATGGGCAGTCTATTCCAGAGTATGGGGAGTCTCTGGGTCAGGAACCTATCCCTCCAGCATGTTTTGTTCATTGTGATGACAAGGTTTAGATCCTTGGAGAGTGTGGCTCTGAGGGATTGGGGTTTCTTTAAGGGTAGCATGTCCAACAACTCAGGGTTTGACATGGCCTTGTATGTTAAGCAGAGAGTGCCTCTGAGTAGACGATATGCCACAGAGTATAGCTGGAGTTTTTTTTAGACTGTCAGCATAGGGCATCTGCTTTAGGCCTGTGATTCTTTCACTGAGGCATTTCTGAGGCCTTTCCAGCTGTTGCAGATGTCTTGTGAGGTACACACTAAACAGGGTGTTGTACTCTATAATGGGTCTAATGAGGGATGAGTACAGTGGGACAATGACCTCCTTTTTTCTGGATGAAAAGCCCTTAGTGATAAGGTGTGCCACACAGAAGGATTTCCTGACTGTTGTGGCAATGTGGTTATTGAAGGTGAGACCACTGTCCACCTGTGTCCCTAAGTCTCTCATCACACTTTCAGTATTTAGTGTACTGCCACCTATGTGGTAATTCATGGGTACATGGTTTTTCCCAAATGGATAACTATACATTTCTTGGCATTATGCTTGAGCACATGGCTCTGGCACCAAGCATCTGTTTCTGTAAGGGCCTTTTGAAGAATATCCACATCATTTGGGGATTCAGTAATGGCTCCCAGTTTGCAGTCATCTGCAAACTTTGTTAGCCAAAGTCCCTTAGTGTTGGCCTGTACTTCAGAGAAGTAGATGCCAAACAAGAGCGGTCCCAGGACTGAACCCTGAGGTACTCCACTTGTCTGGAGCTGGATTTGTAGTCGGCTGCTTCTACAGTCTGGGTTCCGTCAGTAAGCCAGTTGGCAACCCATTGGGTGACGTAGGGATTTATGCCCAGCTTAGTAAGTTTATCTATGATTCCAGATTGAGGGATGGTGTCAAAAGCCTTGGTGAGTTCCAGATAGGCTGTGTGGACCACCTTACCATCGTCCACAGCTCTGAAGACTGATTCGAATAAGTCAATCAGGTTCAGGAGACAAGATCAGCACTTCACGAACCCAAACTGGGTGGGGTCCAGTGTTTGAAGGTTGCCAATGTCTTTGTTTATAAGTTCCATGATAATGTGTTCCATGCCCTTGCAGATCAGGCTCGTCAGACTGAAGGGGTGTCAGTTTAACAGTGACAATCATCCAGAGGCAAGGTTCACAGCATTGGATGGCTAGCCCTGCTGCAGTTTTAGACCTATTTCTTTTCTACGTAAGTTAGGTAAAGTCTTAGGAAAACTAGTGTATGCTCAGTTACAAGAATACATTAAAAATACTAAACACACCCTCAGAAACAACAGAGAGGATTCCACTGACTGCTTTATAAATCCTAAGTGATGACATCCTTTGGATAAAGCCATCTTAACAGGCTCCATATTTATAGACCTGATTAAAGCTTTTGATCTCATCACTCACTATTGCTTAGCTCCTTCACCTAAGAAGATATAAGCAATCAAACCCTCCTTTGTTTCCCAAACTTCCTACAAAAAGTACACACAGGATACAGTACGTTTCCTGTAGCCCTGAAGAAGTTCTGTACGTCTCCATCTTATCACTCTCCTTCTTCATAAACACATTACCTGCTGACCTCGCACATACTTTCCTCTTACTATATGGCAATGACAATGTCATCTGTATATCCAGCTAATCACACTCTGCTATAAAACCTCAGCTAGAACAAGATTTCTAGAAACTCTACAAATAGGTACAAAAGCAAACAGTAATCTTAAACACAAAGAAAACAAAAATCAAACATATTTGGAACAAAGCCAAAAATCTCATCCATCTCTTAGTAGTAGACAATATTGTGCAAACGGAAGATCACACATTTCATGTACCTTGGTATATGGATAAAGTAGCAGTTAAACTTCCAGATCCATACACAGATAAAGCAAAATTAAAAGAATTTCTCTTCTGAGCAAGGAACATCTCCCACTTCCTGTCAGCAGCAAATAGCAAGCCAATAAGCAAGGAAGTCCTCCTTGACCAGCAAATTTTCCCAGCATACCTTGAACTACAATTTAAGTTCCATTAGTGCCACAAATCTGCACTGTAAACACCAATAACTAAGCTCCACACTTATTTATTTATTTAACATTTGTTTACTGGGAAAGTCCAACTGGGACACAGTCCATTTTCATTGGATGCCTGAGGAGAAACACTCCAAACACGGGTCTTTGGAATGTGGGAGGAAACTGAAGCACCTGGAGGAAACCTACACAAGCACAGTGAGAACATGCAGACACCACACAGAAGGGACCCCAGCTAACAACTGAGCCTCTTGCTGCTCACTGCTGCACCGTTTTCATTCTTACCACATAAGAACTGAAAACTGTTCCAATACAATTAAAGGAGGTTGGCCCATTTAAAAAGTTCAGTGTTAAAGTAACGAAAGTCCTACAGGTGCCACTCATATGTACTGCAAAGAAGTCAGAGTTGCATAAATGAATTTACCTGAAATCTTTACCTAGCCCAGCCTACTAAGATGTCACCTACAAGCTGTTAGAATATGAAAGCCCCTCTCACTTCACATTTACCTCTTGATCTTATTCCTCTCAAATTCTCACCCCATTTCTCAGTACCTTTTCCCCTTCATCCTCTCTCACCACCCAATATACCCACTCTCTTTCGCTCAGTTTCTCAATGTTTCCTCTCCTCTCCATAACTGCAGTACATTGCTTCTTTTATCTCCTCTCTACCATGCTCTGTCTTGTGAAAATAACTACCTTTTTTACTTCTCTTCTTCACCACAACCAGCTGTGTATGTTGTAAATTATACAACATAAAAACAGAACTGCAACATAGTTTTTTGTAATTTGCTCCACATATATACAGAGGTAATATGCCTTACAGCAGCAGTTGTAAATGATTGATTTATTTTTTGTGTGTCAAAGTGGTACTACACACAGGCATGTCTTGTTTATTGTCTTTAAAATTAAAATTATATTACTTCCTGCATTTTTTCTGTCTTCCCCAGGCTGAGTCTGAAAATGGACCACTGAGAAAAGTGGTCTAACATAGTTTAAATAAATACATAAATACACAAACAAGCAACCAAATAAACACTTACTAAATGCATCCCACGAAGAAGCATCTGCCAGGCATTCCTAAGACAGAATCATTACATGTTTGTGTAAATGTGCAACTACATGATGACTTATTGAAATGTACAAGCACCGAAACAAAGGTGATTGATGTCAGCATTTTGAAAATCAACATACTGAAAAATCAAAAAAATCCTTTTGAGATCTGTTAACCAAAACCCATCACTAAATTCAGACACACACTGCCTGAGGAGTGTTTCATAGATAGTAATTAGTTTTTTTGTGCAGGGGACCATGGAGGAGCATAGGCCTGAAATCTCAGTTGCTCCCAAATTCTAGCTGGTTAACTGACTTACTTAAAGTCACACAGTAGGCAAATGAGGGCCAAGTGGATCAAACTTTGTACCACAGGAACTACAGCTCATATCCTTAACCCTTTGTGCCAACTGCCAGATTGTAGTGATATGGATTTTTTTCAGATGTAAGGTGTAGGGTTGGAGTTAGAGGCAAGGGCAGGATGAGGGTTACATGCATGAGTAGTAAGGTGACACTGGAGGTGGGCCTGAACCTTAGAAAAATCATTTCTGTAACACCACCACTATGCAAGACACTCAAACACATACTATATATACCAGCACATACAAAGCTCCATCTGGATCTACTTCATATCATCGCTTGTCACAGCACTGAATTACAGAATGTCGAGACCAAAACATTGAGCTATCTAATAAGAGAAACCACACAATGCCTAAAGTTCAGAACACTGAAACACAACTATGCATGCCCCAACCTAAACACTTGCCAGTGTCAGAAAACAATTAAAAGTAACCACTAAACGGACTACTATACACTACAAAATGTACGCCTCCCACACCCCCCGAAACTTAAATAAACCAAATCCGAGATTGCACAACAGTGGGGAAAAGGCTAAACATCCTGATCTACACTTTACAGTGATCTCCACCAACAATCCTAACAACAGATAAATTAATGTAAAAACTGCAAACCTTAAGTTCACTGTTATCTGTTAATGAATGTACACTATCAGGGCAGTTACATCGGTGCCAGTTGAAGAACCAGTGCTGGGTGTAATGATAAGACAATCGTCAGCCTTTTCCACAAGCACTGGATACATCTCAGCAGTGAGGTAACATTTCCTGTCCCAACAGCCTATTTTCACCAATAGGGTCCAGTTGAATGCAATTCTGCCCCTGCCTGCCACTTGGCTGCTAGTGTAATGCAGCTGGCCCCTGCCTGCCACTTGGCTGCTAGTGTAGTACAGCTGGCCCCTGCCTGCCACTTGGCTGCTAGTGTAATGCAGCTGGCCCCTGCCTGCCACTTGGCTGCTAGTGTAATGTAGCTGGCCCCTGCCTGCCACTTGGCTGCTAGTGTAATGCAGCTGGCCCCTGCCTGCCACTTGGCTGCTAGTGTAGTCAGCTGGCCCCTGCCTGCCACTTGGCTGCTAGTGTAGTACAGCTGGCCCCTGCCTGCCACTTGGCTGCTAGTGTAATGCAGCTGGCCCCTGCCTGCCACTTGGCTGCTAGTGTAGTCAGCTGGCCCCTGCCTGCCACTTGGCTGCTAGTGTAGTCAGCTGGCCCCTGCCTGCCACTTGGCTGCTAGTGTAGTACAGCTGGCCACTGCCTGCCACTTGGCTGCTAGTGTAGCACAGCTGGCCCCTGCCTGCCACTTGGCTGCTAGTGTAGTACAGCTGGCCCCTGCCTGCCACTTGGCTGCTAGTGTAGTACAGCTGGCCCCTGCCTGCCACTTGGCTGCTAGTGTAGTACAGCTGGCCCCTGCCTGCTAGTGTAGTACAGCTGGCCCTTGCCCATGCCCTTATTGCTGCTTAGCTGACATGGTAGCTCCACACAACTTCTTCAGACTGAGTTCAGCTAGGCTAAGTGGGTTACCCCATGACCAGGCACACACTAGTGAACACTTTCCTCAGGCTTTGCTCCAAATGTGGTTCTAAGTACTCCCTGTTCTGTGTGAGCTATTTGAAATCTCTTGCCTGAACAATGTATCCACTGCTGTATCATGTATAACATTCTCAAAACACTTAAAAAATATAAAGATATTGCATCAAAACATTTTGTCCTATAATTTATACCACCATACCCAAAAGTAATTTATATTTTAAAATTTGTAATTTTTGTGGTTTAAAATAGTGAAGAGCACTCAGACTGTCAAAGGCTATAATGCCTTCCACATGTTTAGTCCAGCTACTGCACAAAAGGGGAAAAAAGGTGGAGGTGTGTCAATCTACAGCCAGAAGAGGCTGGCATCATGGTTGGTAAAGGAGCCCGATGCACTAGAGCTTCTTCACGTCTAATAACTATCAGAAAGGTTCAGTACCGTTTATTAGCTAGCTACAGAACTCCCTCTGTGTCACAAGAAAGCTACACCACCTAAAGGGGTCACTCATAACAGACTCATTATTATTTTCTTCAGTAATCTAAGCTCTCCAACTACAGACTGGGAAACCTACACCACCAGTAGTGCACAAACACAAGGATTCCTGCAAGCACCCTAGAACAATCAGTCAGTACTCACTAGGGGGTAACATCTTGGATCTAGTCCTAACCAATATGGGAGCATCTTGCATACCTTCATCACGTTAGGTCTGACCATAAAGCAGTCTCCTTCAAAATAAAACTGAAACCAGAGATCCCTCCCACCCATGTTAGCTTTAGACATTTCTTTAAGACAAACTACCTACTCCTAAGTGATACATTAGCAAGCTTCAAATCCTCACCAGACCCACTTAACTCCACTGAATATGTAGAAACGTACACCACCATACTACACCAGCATGTAAACAGTTGCACTGATGTAGATGTACCATGTAGCAACAAGTGCAGGAAAACCCCCAGAAACAAATACACATGGTGGAACCATATTATCAACAAGCTTTACAATAAAAGGAAAAGAAGGTTGACCTAAAGCAAGAAGAGTAAGTCCCAGCATGTTAATTAGAGCCTTTGTCATTGAAATAAACAAACTCAGGAGCTTAATATATTCTACCAAAGCAAGTTTGAGATTAAAATAGCTACCCAAGCCAAAGTCAGCTACAAGGCATTCTTCAGTTATTTTCATAACCTGAAAAGCACAATGAAACCATGTGCTGAGCCGACTGCGCATTCAGGCTGATGATACTGCAAATCTACTGGACAAAAATTTAGCTCTAACTTTACCCCTCTGTCTGTCCCTTAATGCATATCTTAAACTGGCTTGCCTCCAGCTATCACACATGATCAAGTCTTAAAAGTGCTATCAAAAGCTAAAAACGTTGCATCAGTGAGTGCTGGCAATATTCCTGGATGCATCTTAAATAGCATGAAGCATGACTTAGCCACACCCCTAACAATGTTCACTCTCAGCCACACCCCTCTGTTCAATTTCAGCCACATCCCTAACATTGTTCAATCTCAGCCACAAATCTAACACTGTTCACTCGTAGCCACACCCCTAACACTGTTCACTCTCAGACACACCCCTAACACTGTTCACTCTCAGCCAATATGCAGATTTTTATACCAAGTGATTGGAGAGCAGCTACAGTCAGGACCTTACACAGACCCAGAAGTATCTCCAGTCTCAGATGCAAAGCCATGGAAAGACTTATCATGGAACTAATCAATAAGGACATAGAAAACCTCTAAACACTGGATCCATCTCAGTTTTTATTCATCAAGGGCAGGCCATGCTTACTCAGCTTGGTGGATTGTTTGAAATGGTCACCAAATCAATGAACGAAGGCAAAACAGCACACACCACTTGCCTCAACCTGGCCAAAAGGTTTGACACAATTCCCCAATCAGGCATAGTACAAAAGCTAAATAAACTGGGAATAAATCCTTATATCACCTGCTGGATTTCCAACTGGCTCACAGATGCAGGAAATCAAAACTGGGGAAGTTACCTCCACAAACAGAGTTGTCATAAATACAGTCCCCCAGGGTTTTGTGCTGGAACCTCTCCTGTTTGGCATCTACTTTTATGAATTAAACGCCAATACTCAAGGGCTCTGGCTGACTAAGTCTGCATACGACTGCAAGTTAGGAGCAGGCATTGTATCTTCAAATGACAGCCATACTACAGGAAGGTTTGTCCCAGAGAAATAAATGGTGCCAAAATCATGCAGTGAAACTAAAAGGCAAAAAATGCATTACGGTACCCTTAGGAAAGTCATTTACCCCAGAGAACTACCACACTGACAATATGCTCCTAAGAACTGACACGGTTGTTTGGGATATTGGAACTTATGTGGACAGTGACCTAACCTCATTGTTGTAAGAAAATCCTTCTATATTGCACAGCTTATAAACAAAGTGATTGTGTCAAGATCTAGGGATATCATTGTCCCACTTTATTCAGCCCTCAGGCCAATCACTGAATATAATGACCCTTTGTCATCCATATGTCCAAACACGTGCAAGTGAAATATCCACAAAAATACCTTACTAAAAGATAGAAGGCCTAAACATGTCCTACATGGACTGACTCAAAGCCCTGTCACTATACTCTTTATCCTACAGACTGCTAAGAGGTGACATGTCTGGCATACAAGGCATCCTCTGACACAATACATCAGCAAGTCAAATGACATCAAAAATACTTAGTCTAAGGATCTAAACCTCTTCTGCAACATCAAAAGAATGGTTTAGAGGAATGGGTATATTTCACATTAGATACCCATACTCTGGAACAGAGTTCATCCTTGTCCATATTAAAGTGCTACTTGGATCTACGGATGAGAAACAGAAAATTTACCCCAGGACTGCCCCCTGTACTACTAAGGGACATAGGCACCCTCTAAATGCTTTATCCCATGCATGGATCCCCTCAAATTGTCTACGGTAAGATCCCAGTTATTCTCATTAGGAGTAATACATAATTATCGACCATGGCATGGGTAAAGCTAATCTCTAACCAATGAGAGAGGTTCATTCAACCACAAAAAGTGATACTGACTAGGCTTTATATGGCCCTTAAGGGCAGCTAGCCTAGTACTTAACTATGACACTTTAAACTTTTAATGGTTTTATGTGGTGGTGAAATTTCATTCTTCATGTTGATAAATGTCTGCCACATTTTTACTTAACCCATGAATTAGCTGTGCACAGATGATCACTTCTAATATTCTACCTGAAGGCATAAGTAATGAGACTAGTTTGTAAATGGTTATGTCTGTTTTTCTGGTATGGTTTTGTTACTCACAACTAGCACTGTTTTGCATCTTGATTTTTTCATTTGTTTTATTAATAGTGGGCCATATTCCAAAAAAGAAGTTATGTACTCACCATAACGTTCCATGTGAGTTGTTCATCTTGTCTTCATTCTTACAGATGGGTTTGGAACCGATCCTCGGCTCCAAGTCAGCCTCCTACAAAGCTCGAGGTCTTCAGACAGCTTGAGGCCAAGTACCTTTCCCATGATGTACCTAGAGTTAACTCAGATCTTGTTTGCTGCGTCTAATAATACCATGTGCCATTGTATCACTCTATAGGAGAAACAGGAAAAAACTTGTATCTCGGTCCTCGGAAAACCCTGGAGGGGGGAAGGAGGGTGGGAAGTAAGAATAAAGGTGAGATGAACAACTCACATGGAATGTTATGGTGAGCGCATAACTTCTTTATGTGAAGTCGTTCCATCTCGCCGTTCATTCTTATAGATGGGTTGCGTCCCAAGCACCATCTATCTCGGGTGGCTCACAGGAGCATATTTTTCAGGACAGTAGAACCAAAGGAGACCCTGTCAACTTTGTAATGAGTTATAAAGGTATGAGGTCTTGACCAAGTGGCTGCTGCACAAATCTTGTCTATAGGAAGCCTAGCAGAAAAGGCAGAAGATGTGGACACTGCTCTGGTAGAATGAGCCTTAATTTTGTGTTGTAAAGGTAAATTAGCAGCTGAATAAGTGAAGGTGATACAATCAGATAACCATCTAGATAGTGTTGCTTTTGCCATTGGCATACCTTTTCTGGAATCTGAAAAGGAAACAAAAAGCTGTTCTGATTTTATGAACTATTTTGTTCTATCCAGGTAAAATCTGAGCTGTTTATGAACCTCAAGCTAGTGCAGCATATACTCAAGTTGTCTGTGTGTTTGGGGAAGAACACTGGTAAATCTATGATTTGGTTAAGGTTAGCTTCAGTACAAATGAACTAAAAATGAGGGATTTTTTCACAGGGACTCTGTCAGCATGGAAAATCAAATAAGGAGGCTTTATGGACAAGGCCTGTAGCTCTGACACACTACGGGCAGAAGTGATGGCTAATAAAAAGATAGTCTTCCAGGACAAATATTTCAAATCACATGAGGAAGCTGGTTCAAAAGGTGGGAGAATAATGTGTGAAAGCATAAAATTTAGATTCCATGGAGTATAAGGGGATTTCACAGGTGGTCTGAGATGAAAAGTCCCTTTGAGAAAGGCTTTGGATAGTTTGTGTGACATTATATTCAATCCTTCAAAGCCAAGGTGAAAATTAATGATGGTGGCAAGATGTACCTGAACTGTTGCTGCCACAGCTCCTTTATTGTAAAGCATAGTCAAAAACTCTAATGTGGAGGAAATGGGGGCTTGGTAGGGATCAATGTTATTTTGAGAAGCCCATATAGAAAATCTTCTCTATTTGCTATGGTACAACTTCCTAGTAGAGGATTTATGAGAAGATATTAAAATATGCTGCATTTCGCTTGAGAGGTTATAGAACCTGGCTATGTTGGGAATTGGAGCAGCCAAGCTGTCAATTTCAGGGACTGAAGAGAGGGATAAAGAGCCCCCGACGAATACGTCAGAAGGTCTGGAACTGGGTCCAGAATCCAGGGCTCTTCCAACAGATGAAGTCGAAGGAATGGGAACCAAATCTGATGAGGTCAATGAGGGGCTATTACAATGATGGTCCTTCCCGGGGCTTTAACTTTCTGCAATACTTTGGGTATCAAGGGAATTGGAGAGAATGCATAGAGGAGACCCGGAGGCCAATCATGTAGGAGTGCGTCCCTTGAGGCTTCTCCCAGAAGGAGAATCAGAGCAACGTAGCTTCTGCATGGTTGGCAAAAAGACTGCAGTAAGGCTGGCCCCACCTGCGGAATATTCTCTCCACTCTCTCTTTTTTGAGGGACCACTCATGAGGCAACAAAATCGCCCTGCTCAGTTTGTCTGCAATCACGTTGGATTTCCCAGAGCCTCACAACAAAGGGGGTAGGGACCTGGTTCCTCCTTGTTTGTTCGTACCAGACCACTGACATGTTGTCTGTCTGAAGTGCAACAATCCCCAGAGGGACTGCAAGGCCAAAAGTACCGCTCTCATCTCCAGGACACTGATATGCAGATGTGTCTCCTGTTCGGTCCATGTGCCTTGGGCTGTTCTTCCCTGAAAATGCCCCCCCACCCTATCAGGGAAGTGTCCGTGGTCACTGTTGCCGCTGGTGAGGGTAGGATAAAAGGACGACCTATTGTTACATGAAGAGAGGTCAAACACCACTGAAGATCATTTTTGCATGTGTTTGAGATAATTTTGAGATGAGACATTGGGAGCTCTTGGTAAGACCACTGAGTGAATAGCAGCCATTCTAGAATCTGCATGTGCATGCGACCCAACGTTATCACTAATATTGCAGCTGACATCATGCCTAACAACTTTAGCACTTCTGGTGCTGGAGCCTTGTCTCTGGATATGATGTTGTGGACCTGCTGACGAAGTAGTAAAACTCTTTCTGCTGGAAGTTTTAAAGTGGTGGTGATGGTGTCCAATTCTGCTCCAATAAAAAACAGTATGTTGCGATGGTGACAAGGCAGATTTTTCTGAATTTATGATAATGCCCAGATGATTACAGAGAGTAAGAGTGGTGTCCCTGGCTTGTATTAGCTGATGGCTGGTGCTGGCGGTGAGAACCCAGTCATCTAAGTTCGGAAACACCTGGAATCCTAAACACCTCAAGTGACCCGTGACCACTGCCATACATTTGCTGAACACTCTGGGGGCTGTAGTGAGACCAAAGGGCAGGGCTCAAAACTGGTAATGATTGGCTCCCAGCCGGAAGTGAAGATGATCCCTAGGTGGTCTGGCCATTTTTATATGGTAGTACGCATCCTGTAGATCTATCAAGCACATCCAATTGTCTTTCCCTAAGAAGAAAAGTATTGACTAAAGCGTGACCATCCGGAACTTCTCTTTCTTGACAGATCTGTTTAATCTGCTGAGGTCCAAAATAGGTCTCCAGTCCCCTGTCTTTCTTTGAACTAAAAAGACTCTTGAGTAAGTTCCGGATCCTGTCTGGTCTGCTGGGACTGGCTGGATGACTCTTTTTCTAAGCAACGTTTGGACCACTACTGTTGCTTGTTCCCTGTAACTGGGTGGAACGTCCGGGACTTTTGTTGTCAATGGAGGGGGAGTGGTGAAAGGAATGAAATATCCTCTGGAAACTATACTATGTACCCAGTCATCGTTCATTATTTTGAGCCAGGCGTCTGGATAGAAAGATAAGCAACCCCCGGCTGCCTCCAGAGCACAACAGTCAGGCCTCCTTTCAGGAGCACTGGTAGGGCTTCCCAAAGAAATGGTATCTGTCACCCTGGTTTTGCGGACCCCCTCTGCCGCTATGGCGGTGTCTTCAATTATTACCCCCTCCTCTGCCCCTGGATGGGGGTTCACCACATGTGTCCAGAAAGGCTCCTTGGGCTTTTCGGAACCACATCTTTCCTCCCTTTTGACCTTGGGGTAGGGTCTGATAGGGGTGGAAAAATGGATTCCGACAGCAGACACAGAGTCTTTCCTTCCTGCTCACACCTGGTCAAAGTTTCCTTAACTTTGGGTCCGAAAAGGGACAAGCCATCAAAAGGGGTGTTGACAATGGAGGGCTTAAAGGGCTCTGCGAAGGAACACAAGCACATCCAGGAATGTCTCCTGAGAGCCATTCCTGTACCCACTGCCGTACTCGTTCCATCAGCTGTATATGAGATGAAACACATGGATGAGTTCCCTATGGAATTGAGGGTAGCAAGCTGGGAGCTCCTGCAGCTACTGTACCCTGAAGAGTATCTCCAAGCTCTTTTAGGAGGTCTCTTTGTAGTCTCGTAAAATGTGTGAGTTCAGTGAACTCAAAGCAAAAGTCACTGAACTGTATGTGCGTTTCCCATATCTATCCATGATCTTAGAGTCTCTGTTAGGAGGACAGATAGAGGAAGACATTTCTGACATCTCCTTTTTGGTGGCTGCCACCACCACCATGGCATCAACTGGCACTCCCTTGGTGAAGAAAGACTTTTCCTGGGGGGCAGAACTAAATTTATAGGGCCTCCTAGGGACAGGTTCCATGCTGTCTGGAGACTCCCACGTCCTTTGTGAGACCAGCTCCATGAACTCATCGAAGGGCGGAGACACCCAAGAGATGGAGGGTTGAGACCAGAAAGCCTTCAGGAGAACCGACTCATCTTCAGTAGGACCGATGGACTTCTAGCCACCCCTCTGCCTAAGGATTTCTAATATCTCAGCAAATGAGATATCTTGAGAGGGGAACCGTGGGGACCCTTCTGATTCATCTAAGTCGGTGACGGATGTGAGAGTCTCATGTGGGGAGTCTAGTTGCTTCCTCTTACAAATACTCTTCCTTGAAACTTCATCAGTGGGAACTTCTGGTGAGGTCTCAGTAGAACAGGGGCCACCCAGTGGGGCTTCCAGAGGCTTAGGGTCTCTACACTTAGAAAGGATCTGTGAAGCAGAAGTGGACACAGGCGCTTTTGGGGAGAAGGTAGTTGGACCTTAAGTTGTAGATGCCTTGGGGGACATAACTCTCCTCATGGCTTCAAAGGCACCTCTGCTCCGATGAGAAGGAACCGCTGGATCCAAAGAAACCACCGATCCCCTCGGCACTGGAACAATGTGCTCTGAACCAGAGGTAGGAGCCAAACTCATCTGAGCCAAGGCCCGAAGAGGCAAAGTCAGAACCAACAGGTCAGTCCAACTATCCTCCCCATACCAGACTGGAGAGTGTCGGCTCCTAGACAGGTGCTGAGGAAGTCCAAGTAAATGGAACCGATGGCACTGGAACAGGCATCGGCTCCGAAGGCTCAACAATCATCAGGTCCAACTCCTCCAACTCCAAAGGACCGGTATGGCTCAGAGGAAGAAAATAAGTCAATGGCATTATAGTTTTAGGCTCCGAAACCACTTGGGTCAAAGCCGACAAAAATATAGCAAACGCCGGTGCCTGTAGCAACTTCTGCACCACACGATCCACATCCAAATTGGACAGGCTGATCGAGGACTGAGATGAATGAATGAATGGATGGAGGCACTGACTGAAGAATAAGTGACTTTAATACTTCGGATACCGGTTCCAGAACTGGGGACCAGCTCTGAAAAGACAGGACTCTCGGCTCCGAAGGCTGTGGAGCCAACATCGATGGTTTGTTTGGTTTTGTGACATGAGAAGAAGAAGTCTTAGAAGACTGGCTAGATTTATTCTGGTCACTCAAAGCTTCCTGGAATGAAGATTTCAGAAGTCCTCTATCTATAAGTTTTCTTTTTCTCTCATGAAGGACTCGAGGAAAAAGAATGGCAAATGTAGCAGCTTTCTTGCAAGTGCAAGGCTCCAAGACAATACACACAACTAATGTGACTATCTGTCACAGACATCTTTTGTCCACATTTTGGACACTTCTTAAAGCCTGACTTAGGATGCTTGTCTTTCTCCTGGTCAGCCATATTAAAGACTACAGTATCAAAAATTCTACTATACAATAACAGACTGTAGTTTTTAAGAGAATACGCACAAATTTAGAAAGTTAAGCTACAGTAATAAGCTCTAAAAAAACAAATGGGCTGTAAACTATTCAAAGCACTCACACACTGTCTAAAGTTTAACAATCCTATATAAACTACAAAGCTAAATATAAGGCACACCAAGAAGGGAAGGGATTATTAAAGGCCTATAAAAAACGAATGCCAAACAGGAGAGAAATAGAACACAAAATATCTATCAAAGATATTACT
Source organism: Protopterus annectens (assembly GCF_019279795.1). NCBI lineage: Eukaryota > Metazoa > Chordata > Ceratodontiformes > Protopteridae > Protopterus > Protopterus annectens. The sequence continues at coordinate 43,333,462 of NC_056745.1, forward strand.
ATGAAAACTATCACTAACTATAAATGTAATAAACAATTTTTAGAAAGTTTTTATAAGAAAAAAGCTATACTGGCCCGAGCTGTGCTTGGAAACCTCTGCTCGATTGCAGCGGCAAACTAGATCTGAGGTAACTCTAGATGCATCATGGGATAGGGACTTGGCCTCGAGCTATCTGAAGACCTTGAGCTTTGTAGTAGGCCAACTCAGAGCTGAGGATCGGCTCTGAACCCATCTGTAAGAATGAACGGTGAGACAGAACAACTTCACATTGGTATAACAAGAGTTAACAGCTTCCTGCTGCAATGATCAGTAAAATCCAACCCGTCCCTTGGGATGGTATCATTCCGGAGGCCGGCATCCCCCAAATTCAACAGCTCGCAATGTTGAGGTATTGAAATGAACAATGTCTCTATTCATTTTAATGGGCTTTGCAAAAGATTTGGCCTTATACACTGGCAAGCCACTCCAATGTACAATACCAAATTATTTGGTAAACCCGATTTCCCTTTTAAAATCAGATGTAGACTCTGCCTCTCCCCATCAGCATACAATGAACGGGGACTGTCGCAGTCCTAGCTTTTTAACTCAGGTGTAGAGTAAATGCTCAGGCTGCAGTCGTAGCTTTTTAACTCGGTGTAGAGTAAATAAATGCTCAGGCTGCAGTCCTAGCTTTTTAACTCAGGTGTAGAGTAAATGCTCAGGCTGCAGTCGTAGCTTTGTATCTCAGGTGTAGAGTAAATAAATGTTCAGGCTGCAGTCCTAGCTTTTTAACTGAGGTGTATTGTAAATAAATGCTCAGGCTGCAGTCATAACTTTTTAACTCAGGTGTAGAGTAAATAAATGGTCAGGCTGCAGTCCTAGCTTTTTAACTCAGGTGTAGAGTAAATGTTCAGGCTGTATCTTGATTATTTCAGTTCTTGTATTTGTTTTATCCCTTTTTCCTCCAATGACATGTTTATCTTGACATTATTAACAGCAATTAGTAATATTTCTTGTGATATTCTCTGTTTTTGTGTTAAATTTCTTAGTTAATATGTTATACACATCCATCTCTCTATAAACAATATTAACGTTATTACTTAACGTCTTAACTATGTCCACTGGATTTGTGTCTCCCCTTCCTTATGTATATCCAGTAAATGTTTTCACTTTCCCCCCTTTCTAACTTTGTTTATATAGCTGTAGGAATATATTTTTAATGTTATTAACATCTAAGCAGAGTACAAGTGCTCATTTTTTGTATATTTTTCTTATTTCTTCACACATGATTGTGTGTGCAATTCTAGCTGATGAATTTGGACTCAATCTCATCTTTTTAAATAAGTTGCATTTCTTACACTGTAATTTCTTTAACTTTATTGGAAAGTTATATTTTGCTCCTGTTTGTCGTCTTCTTTCTTTTTTGGTAATTCTAACACTTTAAAAAACAATGACATGGTTATTGCTGTAAAAATAATCCAGTATTTGCTTGCAGTTTTCATCAGGAAAGACTATTCCCCAGTCTTTAATAAATGTTTTAAATGAATACAAGTCTAGTACCTTGTACCTTGTATATAACAGTACCCCAAAGCAATAGGAACCCAGGGACTACTCAAATTATGAAGGCTAACAGGGAATCCAGGAGTCCTATGCCCAATTCCAAACTGTGAACCAGCTTGCAATGCTACTGAATTTAGAAATTGTATCCATTTATTTATTTATTTAGACATTTGTTGACCAGGTTAGTCCATCTGAGCTTGTGCCATTTTCAGGGGAAGCCTGGGGAGAAAAGCTCCAAAGTGCAAAAACGAAAGTACAAGTTCTAAGTAATAATTTACAGCTCCATATTACAAAATATACAAGTGTAAACCTGAAAAGGATACGTTATACAAATGATAGAATCAAAGCACAAAAACATATTCATTGTACAGAATAAGCTAGTGTAGAATAATAGAAGTTAGTATCAAAAGAAAAGGTAACACAGATGAACAAATGTAGTACAGGAAGAAATGCCTGTAAATGAGGGATTACAAGATACGGGTGAGTAAGGAAGACCATATGGTCCAAACAAAGGTAGCTAAGATGCAGAATTAGTGTTATAGGTGGTTTAGTGTTAGAGACATACGTTTTACAAACAGTGGTGTGAGGGGAAAAGGTACCTACAAGACAGAGTAGGGAGAATAGTATTACATTACTAAGGACTGTAAATTACAGCGATACAGAGAGCAGAAGAAAAATGAGTTAGTATAAAGGAAGTTAGTAACAGGTTACTGGGAAGAGTAAATTTGAGGGGTCTAAAGAACTGTAGAAGAGTATAGTAAAGTAGTAAGGTAAACAAGAAGGAAGGACAGATGATGATATTGAGGTAAAGGAATTAACACAGGAATGTGAGGGAGAGAAAAGGAGGTGAGAGGGAGAGAGGAGGATAGGTACACTGACTTCTCCAGGTGCTGTATAGGTGATTTCTGAGAGTTGTCTTGAATTTATGTTCTGGAGTGATATTTCTGAGGGCCAAGGGAAGCTTATTCTATGACAGAGCAGGAAGACAGCTATATATTGTCCAAGAGATTTTTTAGGTTTATAGATCTGTAAAAGGCATTGTTCAGAACTTTTGAGGGAGCGTGGTGGGTTATAGAGGGAGACTAGAGAGGATAAAATGGGGCAGGAGGAGGGCTTATTTAGGATAGTGTGAATTAAGAGAAATTGAGAATATATGAGTTGGTTTGGAAATTCTAGCCAACTAAGGGTTTGGAGAGAAAGACAGTGATGTGATTTTGGTGGCATGTTGGCTGCAAATGTGGCAACTTTGTTGTTTCAAGTTTGGATAGAAAAGAGGACAGTAAGTTAGTGAGGATTTGAGAGCAGTACAAAACACTAGGAAGAAGATAAACATGGGCAAAAGAGATTTTAGAGTTAGGGGTGAGGAACTTATGGGTTCTATAATGTAGGCTAAGCATTTGGTGGCTTATCTTTATAAAGTTATGAACACGAAGATCAAGTTTAAATTGTTCATTGATGATTATACCAAGGAGCTTAGTATGGGGTTCGGTTGAGACTGAGGTGTTATTAAGGGAAGAAACGGTGAAAGGATTTAAGAAGGTGGAGAGATTTAGGTAAGAATAGAAGGAATTTAGTATTTTTAGGGTTATGTATGAGTTGGTTGTTAGTTAGCCAGGTTTAAGTGAGGTTAAAAGAGGTTTGAGTGTTAGTGAGCAAGTCAGAAAGGTTATCGGCAATGGTAATGACAGTGGGTTCTGCATACTGGCTGAGGGGTGACTGAGGGCAGGATGTGTGGAACTGATTAGTAAAAATGTTAAAATGAAGGGGGCCTAGAATACAGCCTTGAGGGGCACCCATATTTATGGGAAGAAAGGGAGATAAAACAAAGCCATTTTACAGATTGCTGTCTGTTAGTGAGGTAACTGGTAAACCAGGAAATAGCAGCAGGGGCGAAGTTAAGATAGCTTGGAAAGGAGGATGGAATGGGAGGCAGTGTCAAAGGCTTTGGAGAGGTCTAAGATGAGGCAGGACACTAATTTATTGTCTTTGGCTAGGGAGATGGTGTTAGCAAAGGGAATGAGACCAGAAGAGGTGGTGAAGGTGAAAGCCATACTGGGTAGGGGTGATAAGGTTTTCAAACATGACGTAAGGCAGGATTTGTTTGTGAACACAGGATTTGTTTGCAAACACAATGCTCAATAATTTTGGAGATTAGAGAAAGTATACAGTTTCCACCTTTATGAACAGGTATGGTGTGGAATTTCTTCCAGAGGGTTGGGACAGTGGATTCACAAAATGAGTGGTTAATGAGGCCATGCTTCTTCACTGTGCAAGAAAAACAATCAGTGAAGTCCAAAGGGGTAAGTATATTCACAGTAAAGTATTAAGTATATTCACAGTAAAGCAGTAAGTATATTCACAGTAAAGCAGTAAGTATATTCACATTAAAGCAGTAAGTATATTCACAGTAAAGCAGTAAGTATATTCACAGTAAAGCAGTAAGTATATTCACAGTAAAGTAGTAAGTATATTACAGTAAAGCAGTAAGTATATTCACAGTAAAGCAGTACGTATATTACAGTAAAGTAGTAAGTATATTCACAGTAAAGCAGTAAGTATATTCACAGTAAAGCAGTAAGTATATTATAGTAAAGCAGTAAGTATATTACAGTAAAGCAGTAAGTATATTACAGTAAAGCAGTAAGTATATTCACAGTAAAGCAGTAAGTATATTCACAGTAAAGCAGTAAGTATATTATAGTAAAGCAGTAAGTATATTCACAGTAAAGCAGTAAGTATATTCACAGTAAAGCAGTAAGTATATTATAGTAAAGCAGTAAGTATATTCACAGTAAAGCAGTAAGTATATTCACAGTAAAGCAGTAAGTATATTCACAGTAAAGCAGTAAATATATTCACAGTAAAGCAGTAAGTATATTCACAGTAAAGCAGTAAGTATATTATAGTAAAGCAGTAAGTATATTCACAGTAAAGCAGTAAGTATATTCACATTAAAGCAGTAAGTATATTCACAGTAAAGCAGTAAGTATATTCACAGTAAAGTAGTAAGTATATTACAGTAAAGCAGTAAGTATATTCACAGTAAAGCAGTAAGTATATTCACAGTAAAGTAGTAAGTATATTACAGTAAAGCAGTAAGTATATTCACAGTAAAGTAGTAAGTATATTCACAGTAAAGCAGTAAGTATATTCACAGTAAAGCAGTAAGTATATTACAGTAAAGCAGTAAGTATATTCACAGTAAAGCAGTAAGTATATTCACAGTAAAGCAGTAAGTATATTACAGTAAAGCAGTAAGTATATTCACAGTAAAGTAGTAAGTATATTCACAGTAAAGCAGTAAATATATTCACAGTAAAGCAGTAAGTATATTCACAGTAAAGCAGTAAGTATATTCACAGTAAAGTAGTAAGTATATTCACAGTAAAGTAGTAAGTATATTCACAGTAAAGCAGTTAATATATTCACAGTAAAGTAGTAAGTATATTCACAGTAAAGCAGTAAGTATATTCACAGTAAAGCAGTAAGTATATTCACAGTAAAGTAGTAAGTATATTCACAGTAAAGCAGTAAGTATATTACATTAAAGCAGTAAGTATATTCACATTAGTAGGAAAGCAGTGCCAACAGAGAGAATCATGAAGATAATCAGAGGAGAGACAGAGGGAAGAAGAGAAGAGTGTGCAGATATGTACGGGGAAGTCTGACAAGTAAAAAGCAGTGAGGGATATCGGTGGCCAAAACTTTGCAGTGAAATGTTTAGAAATGCTGGCATTGGCACTGAAGGACAATATAAAATTAGTACATGAAGGCATGACCATTTCAAGCAAATGGGCCTTCTTTGGCATTAGTCCTCCTCTGATATGTTAGAACTGGTACTGAAGGCTACAAGGTGGGAAGCTCAAATGCTTGCAATACCAATTTAAACACAAAGGAGGTGCTGTTCAGAGGAAGCTGGGACTGAGTGGGAACCTGAAGAGGACTGTGCATATGCACTGTAGTTCTGTGTATAAGCCATCCATTTTTGTACACAGGAAATAGCTCCAAACTTTTTTTTGTTTTAATGTTCTCCAACTGCAACTGTATAAGAAGTTCGCTCAGATGGCCACCTCTGTTTTTTGGATCAAAACATTACATAAATGACACATATCTTCCTCGTATGCATGCACTGTCATGGCTCACATTAGGTGAAGTTGTGGTGCTGGACAATTCCAGGAGCTGTCAGCAACACCAGTATGCCAGTATTGGTTGTGTATTCTGGCTAAAGACCTGCACTACTAGTGCGGACATGCAGGTGGAGCTGTGAGATTTAGGCACATTTAGGGATTGTTGGAACTGGAGAGTGTGCTTGTGACGAACTACATTATACCAAGCACAGGTAATGTGATTCTTTAACACAGAATGCCTCTGGATCCCATAATGCAGGCATGATGTAGATAGGAGATTTCAGAATTTCTTAACTTGGGGCATCTGATGTAGACTCTGCCCCCCAGCAAGAAATCATACTGGGTGGTGGACATGGAAAAATATCTAGGTTACCAAAGTAAGTTGGATGAGGCCCCGCACGATGCTACCCCAGAGTATGTGCTATTTTACTACTGTACTTGGGTTTATTGCCTTAGCTGCATGTAACAAGAAATCTGGAGAAAGCCATAAATAATGGTGTGACAAAGGCCCAAAAATAGGGACATTTTTTAAATAGGGACAATTTTTAAATATTGCTCTGACAAACTTAGTTGACAGAATAACAGGTTTTGCATTAGCATGAATTTTACAAAAGTTATGAAGTCTAAAACTCAAATTTCTGTCATTATTGTCTGACTTCAGCCCTAATGGTTTGACAAAAAAAAAAAAAAAAATTTTGGAGAAACAGATCAAAAATATGAGGTGAAAATCTGGACAGTTGAGAGGTAGGATACCAACTCTGAGATCACCATACTTCAGAGAAAAGGAAATATTCTGAGAAATGGCCCGCAGTCCTTTTATCAGCCATCCAGTCTCTGTGTTTTGGGATTCGCTTTAAAAGCTCCCAACATTTTAAATGGTTACCCTGTTATCTCTTCTGTCAAAACAGAAGTGTGTGAATTAAACTAATTGTAAAACAGTGTTCTCTGAAAGAAAATTTTCAGCAATTTCACTGAAGTAGGCAGAAAGACAAATACTAGTTGTTTAAGCAAAAAACAAGTGTCCATATTTTCTCTGAGAAATTAAAACCTTGGATGTGGTTATTTTTACATAGCATGGGATGTTGTGTGGAACAGAGAAAGGTCTTCCCTCTGCATAAAACATTAAAACAAAGCCATAATCTTTAAATTGCAGCTTTGTGTGAAGGAGGCAGAATGATTTACATTTTTGGAAGATTCTTATCAAAACCATTACTGTGTGCTGTTTTACATTACGTAATAATATTAACATCTGTTACACAGTTACCATGGGAATCCTTAGTATTTCTATGTCTATGCTTTTCTCATCTCTACTAGACTATTTTTAAATTTGTCATCATTGTGAATTTATTCTTCAGTTTTCTACATTTGTACTTTCACTCAAAATGACCTCATACCTGGCCATATAAATTTGCTAGATATTATAACTGATCTATTTTTTAGTATGGTCATTTATATTTTACACGTTAATGTCCATATGTTTCATTTGCTTCTACCATTAGTCATTAGTGTTATGAGTTCAACTGGTTTTCAAATTTCCCACATTGTACATGGCCTTCTCCTAAACTACTTATACTTCCCTAGTTAATTTCTTTCCCTATTTTTGTGCCATTGGTCACATGACAGCACGATAGATGCAAGCCACCATTTTGGCACAGATATATTTTAGATCACTGAGTACAGTGTCAGAATCAGTTAAATGACAGGCAATGTTTTTCTAACACCATCTGTATGTTTACACATTTTTATCTACTTTTTGCTTATTTAATTTTAAGTCTGTACAATCTTATTTCTTTAAGTAAAGAATTTCATTATTAAATTTCAAAATCTTGGGGCTAGTAGTTTGTTAATGTTTATAAGGGGAAGGATTCCAAGTTACTCTGAATGTTTGGTGTAACTAAATACATAGTATAAAGTTTTTTTTTTTTTAATAATTAAAGGGGTAAATATAACATAGAGAGTTCAAGTGTAATATGTACAGACTTATGGACATTGTACCAATGTGGGGTTTGTTGGCTTTGTTTGTATTACTCTTATACACACACACACACGTGTGTGTGTGTGTGTGTGTGTGTGGTTACTTACATCTCTGTGCGTCTCTATCTATTTATATATATATATATATATATATATATATGTAGAGAGAGAGAGAGCAAGAGAGACAGAGATATCCATATCTACCTATATATGAAAACAAAATACTTCAAAGGCTAGATGGAAGAAAAACTCATTGGCTAAACTGGTGTATTTAGCGCTTTCGTTCTTTAATGGTAGAACTTCATCAGAAAAGTAAGAAAATACAACCAGAGCACAATTTATTACATTATTATTACATTAACACAATCATAAAAACCCAGATGTACCCATCACCTGCAGTAATTAAAAAACAATGAGAGCGTATCGTATAGGAACCTAACGAAAGGCACTAGGAGGAGTGATATCATTTGTACCACCGTAAGGCACACCTGATATTGTAATTTTGTCTGATACCCGGGGCAACTTCAACATTTAAGATAAGCTGCCACTTAAGCGCTCAGACTTCTAGTAGGAAGTCATTGTCTCTGTAAAATGCATCTAATTGTTCCAGTACAATAAATTTAAAACAAGTGAAACCAGTGCATAAAGAGCTATGACTCCTCAGGGCATTGCTCTAATCCTTATGTCGTATAGCTGCAATGTGTTCTTTGATATGGTCTATGCAGGTTTTACCAATGTAAAAAAACACACTTGTTAAAGATGCCTGCATAAACAATGTTGACACTATGGCAATCATAATATCTGTTAAAGTGAACTGTGTAATTACAATGTTTGAATAAATGTTTCCTGTGTGAAAACTTACAAACACATCCTCCACAATAAAACATCCCTGAAGGTTTATCTGCTCTATTAAAGTTATGAATCAATAGAGGCAGATCATTATTCTCAATAATGCTCTGTAAAGTCTTAGTTCATGGTCTGTCTCCTAGGGTGGTACCAACGTCTCGATGGCTAGTAATAATGCCCAGGTGTTATTAATAATAGATCTAACAGCATGCATATCCCTGCTTAAGGATCAAGGAAAGCTCAGGGATCAGTCAGTTTGTGAAGAAATCTAGAACTTGGGCTGAAACCAACCCACAGAATAGGTCTGAATTTAGTGCAGCCAGCAGCAGCTACTTCAGAGGAAACAGTTTCGACCAAAGCTTTATGGGTAGCTTCTATGCATGAACAGCTGTTGTAAAAAGGTGGACTCATTCACGGAAGTGTCATCATCACAAACAATACAAGAAAGTCTGATGAACTGGCCACGCATCACATTCTTCTTCATAGAAAGAGGGCATTGGCTCCTGTAGTCCAAAAAATTATTCCAGTAAGTTTCTTTTCTAAAACCATTAGAGTGCAAAACACCAGTCACACAATCATAAAAATAATAGCATCCAAAAAAGAAACAAAAGATCCAGAATCCGAAATAGCAAACTGCAAAAAAACAAAAGATCCAGAATCTGAAATAGCAAACTGCAAGAAAACAATACTTTGATAAAAACTGCACAAACAGCTCCAAATCTTGCTGGGTACCAACCCACACAAAAATATATAGTCAATATAACAATTCACTCTAATTCCTGATTATAACAGCTTGGCATGTGAATTCCTAGTTTTAATGCAAAACTACATCCCTGACCCCTCAATGCTTATATCTCTAATTCTCCTTTGGTGATGCACGCACCCAGCACTCCTCCATTTTAATGACCCTATAAATACACTCCATTAAAGTAAAATTGTTAGTTATATATAAGCAGACAATATCAAAAACAAATCACATCCAGTGTCAATAATGATATAAAAATTTCCACGTACAAACAAATTTAGCACAAACAAAACAAAGGAAAGCAAAAAGGAAAGCAAAGGCTTTCCCAGCTCGTGACCACCTATAACACAAAGCACAAGCAAAGTCCCAGCTAGTGACCACCTATTACACACAGGAAAGCACAGGCAAAGTCCCTGCTCGTGACCACCTATAACACGCAGGAAAGCACAGGCAAAGTCCCAGCTAGTGACCACCTATAACACACAGGAAAGCACAAGCAAAGTCCCAACTCGTGACCACCTATAACACACAGGAAAGCACAAGCAAAGTCCCAGCTAGTGACCACCTATAACACACAGGAAAACACAAGCAAAGTCCCAACTAGTGACCACCTATAACACACAGGAAAGCACAAGCAAAGTCCCAACTCGTGACCACCTATAACACACAGGAAAGCACAAGCAAAGTCCCAGCTAGTGACCACCTATAACACACAGGAAAACACAAGCAAAGTCCCAACTAGTGACCACCTATAACACACAGGAAAGCACAAGCAAAGTCCCAGCTAGTGACCACCTATAACACACAGGAAAACACAAGCAAAGTCCCAACTAGTGACCACCTATAACACACAGGAAAGCACAAGCAAAGTCCCAACTCGTGACCACCTATAACACACAGGAAAGCACAAGCAAAGTCCCAGCTAGTGACCACCTATAACACACAGGAAAACACAAGCAAAGTCCCAACTAGTGACCACCTATAACACACAGGAAAGCACAAGCAAAGTCCCAACTCGTGACCACCTATAACACACAGGAAAGCACAAGCAAAGTCCCAGCTAGTGACCACCTATAACACACAGGAAAACACAAGCAAAGTCCCAGCTAGTGACCACCTATAACACACAGGAAAACACAAGCAAAGTCCCAGCTCATGACCACCTATAACACGCAGGAAAGCACAAGCAAAGTCCCAGCTAGTGACCACCTATAACACACAGGAAAACACAAGCAAAGTCCCAACTAGTGACCACCTATAACACACAGGAAAGCACAAGCAAAGTCCCAACTCGTGACCACCTATAACACACAGGAAAGCACAAGCAAAGTCCCAGCTAGTGACCACCTATAACACACAGGAAAACACAAGCAAAGTCCCAGCTAGTGACCACCTATAACACATAGGAAAGCACAAGCAAAGTCCCAGCTAGTGACCACCTATAACACGCAGGAAAGCACAAGCCAAAGTCCCAGCTCGTGACCACCTATAACACGCAGGAAAGCACAAGCAAAGTCCCAGCTCATGACCACCTATAACACACAGGACAGCACAGCCAAAGTCCCAGCTCGTGACCACCTGTAACACACAGGAAAGCACAGGCAAAGTCCCAGCTCATGACCACCTATAACATGCAGGAAAGCACAAGCAAAGTCCCAGCTCATGACCACCTATAACACACAGGACAGCCAAAGTCCCAGCTCGTGACCACCTATAACACGCAGGAAAGCACAAGCAAAGTCCCAGCTAGTGACCACCTATAACACACAGGAAAGCACAAGCAAAGTCCCAGCTAGTGACCACCTATAACACGCAGGAAATCACAAGCAAAGTCCCAGCTAGTGACCACCTATAACACGCAGGAAATCACAAGCAAAGTCCCAGCTCGTGACCACCTATAACACACAGGAAAGCACAAGCAAAGTCCCAGCTCATGACCACCTATAACACACAGGACAGCACAGCCAAAGTCCCAGCTCGTGACCACCTGTAACACACAGGAAAGCACAGGCAAAGTCCCAGCTCATGACCACCTATAACATGCAGGAAAGCACAGGCAAAGTCCCAGCTAGTGACCACCTATAACACATAGGAAAAGAACAGGCAAAGTCCCAGCTCGTGACCACCTATAATACGCAGGAAATCACAGGCAAAGTCCCAGCTCGTGACCACCTATAATACGCAGGAAATCACAGGCAAAGTCCCAGCTAGTGACCACCTATAACACATAGGAAAGCACAAGCAAAGTCCCAGCTCATGACCACCTATAACACACAGGAAATCACAGGCAAAGTCCCAGCTCGTGACCACCTATAACACGCAGGAAAGCACAAAGTCCCAGCTCGTGACCACCTATAACACACAGGACAGCACAGGCAAAGTCCCAGCTAGTGACCACCTATAACACATAGGAAAAGAACAGGCAAAGTCCCAGCTCGTGACCACCTATAACACGCAGGAAATCACAGGCAAAGTCCCAGCTAGTGACCACCTATAACACATAGGAAAAGAACAGGCAAAGTCCCAGCTAGTGACCACCTATAACACACAGGAAAACACAAGCAAAGTCCCAGCTAGTGACCACCTATAACACATAGGAAAAGAACAGGCAAAGTCCCAGCTAGTGACCACCTATAACACGCAGGAAATCACAGGCAAAGTCCCAGCTAGTGACCACCTATAACACATAGGAAAAGAACAGGCAAAGTCCCAGCTAGTGACCACCTATAACACACAGGAAAACACAAGCAAAGTCCCAGCTAGTGACCACCTATAACACGCAGGAAAGCACAAGCAAAGTCCCAGCTCGTGACCACCTATAACACACAGGACAGCACAGGCAAAGTCCCAGCTCATGACCACCTATAACACGCAGGAAAGCACAAAGTCCCAGCTCGTGACCACCTATAACATGGAGGAAAGCACAAAGTCCCAAGTCGTGACCACCTATAACACACAGGAAAGCACAAGCAAAGTCCCAGCTAGTGACCACCTATAACACACAGGAAATCACAGGCAAAGTCCCAGCTCGTGACCACCTATAACACACAGGAAAGCACATGTAAAGTCCCAGCTAGTGACCACCTATAACACGCAGGAAAGCACAAAGTCCCAGCTCGTGACCACCTATAACACACAGGACAGCACAGGCAAAGTCCCAGCTAGTGACCACCTATAACACATAGGAAAAGAACAGGCAAAGTCCCAGCTCGTGACCACCTATAACACACAGGAAATCACAGGCAAAGTCCCAGCTAGTGACCACCTATAACACATAGGAAAAGAACAGGCAAAGTCCCAGCTCGTGACCACCTATAACACAAAGCACAAGCAAAGTCCTAGCTAGTGACCACCAATAACACATAGGAAAAGAACAGGCAAAGTCCCAACTCGTGACCACCGATAACACGCAGGAAATCACAGGCAAAGTCCCAGCTAGTGACCACCTATAACACATAGGAAAGCACAAGCAAAGTCCCAGCTAGTGACCACCTATAACACGCAGGAAAGTACAAGCAAAGTCCCAGCTAGTGACCACCTATAACACACAGGAAAGCACAGGCAAAGTCCCAGCTAGTGACCACCTATAACACACAGGAAAGCAAAGACAAAGTCCCAGCTCATGACCACCTATAACACATAGGAAAAGAACAGGCAAAGTCCCAGCTCATGACCACCTATAACATGCAGGAAAGCACAGGAAAAGTCCCAGCTCATGACCACCTATAACACATAGGAAAGGACAGGCAAAGTCCCAGCTCGTGACCACCTATAACACACAGGAAAGCACAGGCAAAGTCCCATCTCGTGACCACCTATAACACGCAGGAAAGCACAAGCAAAGTCCCAGCTAGTGACCACCTATAACACGCAGGAAAGCACAAAGTCCCAGCTCGTGACCACCTATAACACACAGGACAGCACAGGCAAAGTCCCAGCTCATGACCACCTATAACACGCAGGAAAGCACAAAGTCCCAGCTCGTGACCACCTATAACACGCAGGAAATCACAGGCAAAGTCCCAGCTAGTGACCACCTATAACACATAGGAAAAGAACAGGCAAAGTCCCAGCTAGTGACCACCTATAACACACAGGAAAACACAAGCAAAGTCCCAGCTAGTGACCACCTATAACACATAGGAAAAGAACAGGCAAAGTCCCAGCTAGTGACCACCTATAACACGCAGGAAATCACAGGCAAAGTCCCAGCTAGTGACCACCTATAACACATAGGAAAAGAACAGGCAAAGTCCCAGCTAGTGACCACCTATAACACACAGGAAAACACAAGCAAAGTCCCAGCTAGTGACCACCTATAACACGCAGGAAAGCACAAGCAAAGTCCCAGCTCGTGACCACCTATAACACACAGGACAGCACAGCCAAAGTCCCAGCTCGTGACCACCTATAACACACAGGAAAACACAAGCAAAGTCCCAACTAGTGACCACCTGTAACACACAGGAAAGCACAGGCAAAGTCCCAGCTCGTGACCACCTATAACACGCAGGAAAGCACAAAGTCCCAGCTCGTGACCACCTATAACACACAGGACAGCACAGGCAAAGTCCCAGCTCGTGACCACCTATAACACACAGGAAAGCACATGTAAAGTCCCAGCTCGTGACCACCTATAACACATAGGAAAGCACAAGCAAAGTCCCAGCTAGTGACCACCTATAACACGCAGGAAAGCACAAAGTCCCAACTTGTGACCACCTATAACACGCAAGAAAGCACAGGCAAAGTCCCAGCTCATGACCACCTATAACACGCAGGAAAGCACAAAGTCCCAGCTCGTGACCACCTATAACACGCAGGAAAGCACAAAGTCCCAGCTCGTGACCACCTATAAGACACAGGAAAGCACAGGCAAAGTCCCAGCTCGTGACCACCTATAACACACAGGAAAGCACATGTAAAGTCCCAGCTCGTGACCACCTATAACACATAGGAAAGCACAAGCAAAGTCCCAGCTAGTGACCACCTATAACACGCAGGAAAGCACAAAGTCCCAACTTGTGACCACCTATAACACGCAAGAAAGCACAGGCAAAGTCCCAGCTCATGACCACCTATAACACATAGGAAAAGAACAGGCAAAGTCCCAGCTCGTGACCACCTATAACACGCAGGAAATCACAGGCAAAGTCCCAGCTAGTGACCACCTATAACACATAGGAAAAGAACAGGCAAAGTCCCAGCTCGTGACCACCTATAACACAAAGCACAAGCAAAGTCCCAGCTAGTGACCACCTATAACACATAGGAAAAGAACAGGCAAAGTCCCAACTCGTGACCACCTATAACACGCAGGAAATCACAGGCAAAGTCCCAGCTTGTGACCACCTATAACACGCAGGAAATCACAGGCAAAGTCCCAGCTAGTGACCACCTATAACACATAGGAAAGCACAAGCAAAGTCCCAGCTAGTGACCACCTATAACACGCAGGAAAGCACAAGCAAAGTCCCAGCTAGTGACCACCTATAACACACAGGAAAGCACAAGCAAAGTCCCAGCTAGTGACCACCTATAACACACAGGAAAGCAAAGACAAAGTCCCAGCTCATGACCACCTATAACACATAGGAAAAGAACAGGCAAAGTCCCAGCTCATGACCACCTATAACATGCAGGAAAGCACAGGAAAAGTCCCAGCTCATGACCACCTATAACACATAGGAAAGGACAGGCAAAGTCCCAGCTCGTGGCCACCTATAACACACAGGAAAGCACATGTAAAGTCCCAGCTCGTGACCACCTATAACACGCAGGAAAGCACAAAGTCCCAGCTCGTGACCACCTATAACACACAGGACAGCACAGGCAAAGTCCCAGCTAGTGACCACCTATAACACGCAGGAAAGCACAAAGTCCCAGCTCGTGACCACCTATAACACACAGGACAGCACAGGCAAAGTCCCAGCTAGTGACCACCTATAACACACAGGACAGCACAGACAAGTCCCAGCTTGTGACCACCTATAACACACAGGAAAGCACAAGCCAAGTCCCAGCTCGTGACCACCTATAACACACAGGACAGCACAGCCAAAGTCCCAGCTCGTGACCACCTGTAGCACACAGGAAAGCACAGGCAAAGTCCCAGCTCATGACCACCTATAAAACATAGGAAAGCACAGGCAAAGTCCCAGCTTGTGACCACCTATAACACGCAGGACAGCACAGCCAAAGTCCCAGCTCATGACCACCTATAACACGCAGGAAAGCACAAAGTCCCAGCTCGTGACCACCTATAACATGGAGGAAAGCACAGGCAAAGTCCCAGCTAGTGACCACCTATAACACGCAGGAAATCACAGGCAAAGTCCCAGCTAGTGACCACCTATAACACACAGGGCAGCACAGGCAAAGTCCCAGCTCGTGACCACCTATAACACACAGGGCAGCACAGGCAAAGTCCCAGCTCGTGACCACCTATAACACACATGAAAGCACAGACAAGTCCCAGCTTGTGACCACCTATAACACACAGGACAGCACAGCCAAAGTCCTAGCTCATGACCACCTGTAACACACAGGAAAGCACAGGCAAAGTCCCAGCTCGTGACCACCTATAACACACAGGAAAGCACAGACAAGTCCCAGCTTGTGACCACCTATAACACACAGGACAGCACAGCCAAAGTCCTAGCTCATGACCACCTATAACACACAGGAAAGCACAGACAAGTCCCAGCTTGTGACCACCTATAACACACAGGACAGCACAGCCAAAGTCCTAGCTCGTGACCACCTGTAACACACAGAAAAGCACAGGCAAAGTCCCAGCTTGTGACCACCTGTAGCACACAGGAAAGAGCAGGCAAAGTCCCAGCTCGTGACCACCTATAACACACAGGCAAAGTCCCAGCTCGTGACCACCTATAACACGCAGGAAATCACAGGCAAAGTCCCAGCTCGTGACCACCTATAACACACAAAAAAGCACAGGCAAAGTCCCAGCTCGTGACCACCTATAACACGCAGTAAAGCACATGTAAAGTCCCAGCTAGTGACCACCTATTACACACAGGAAAGCGCAGGCAAAGTCCCAGCTCGTGACCACCTATAACACACAGGAAAAGTCCCAGCTCATGACCACCTATAACACAGGAAAGGACAGGCAAAGTCCCTGCTCGTGACCACCTATAACACACAGAAAACACAAGCAAAGTCCCAGCTCGTGACCACCTATAACACATAGTGAAGCACAAAGTCCCAGCTCGTGACCACCTATAACACACAAAAAAGCACAGGCAAAGTCCCAGCTCATGACCACCTATAACACATAGGAAAGGACAGGCAAAGTCCCAGCTCGTGACCACCTATAACACATAGGAAAGGACAGGCAAAGTCCCAGCTCGTGACCACCTATAACACATAGGAAAGGACAGGCAAAGTCCCAGCTCGTGACCACCTATAACACACAGAAAACACAAGCAAAGTCCCAGCTCGTGACCACCTATAACACACAGAAAACACAAGCAAAGTCCCAGCTCGTGACCACCTATAACACGCAGGAAAGCACAAAGTCCCAACTCGTGACCACCTATAACACGCAAGAAAGCACAGGCAAAGTCCCAGCTCATGACCACCTATAACACACAGGACAGCACAGCCAAAGTCCCAGCTCATGACCACCTATAACACGCAGGAAAGAGCAGGCAAAGTCCCAGCTCGTGACCACCTATAACACACAAAAAAGCACAGGCAAAGTCCCAGCTTGTGACCACCTATAACACGCAGTAAAGCACATGTAAAGTCCCAGCTCGTGACCACCTATAACACGCAGGAAAGCACAGGCAAAGTCCCAGCTCATGACCACCTATAACACACAGGACAGCACAGCCAAAGTCCTAGCTCATGACCACCTATAACACACAGGAAAGCACAGACAAGTCCCAGCTTGTGACCACCTATAACACACAGGACAGCACAGCCAAAGTCCTAGCTCGTGACCACCTGTAACACACAGAAAAGCACAGGCAAAGTCCCAGCTCGTGACCACCTATAACACGCAGTAAAGCACATGTAAAGTCCCAGCTAGTGACCACCTATTACACACAGGAAAGCGCAGGCAAAGTCCCAGCTCGTGACCACCTATAACACACAGGAAAAGTCCCAGCTCATGACCACCTATAACACACAAAAAAGCACAGGCAAAGTCCCAGCTCGTGACCACCTATAACACATAGGAAAGGACAAGCAAAGTCCCAGCTCGTGACCACCTATAACACATAGGAAAGGACAGGCAAAGTCCCAGCTCGTGACCACCTATAACACATAGGAAAGGACAGGCAAAGTCCCAGCTCGTGACCACCTATAACACACAGAAAACACAAGCAAAGTCCCAGCTCGTGACCACCTATAACACACAGAAAACACAAGCAAAGTCCCAGCTCGTGACCACCTATAACACGCAGGAAAGCACAAAGTCCCAACTCGTGACCACCTATAACACGCAAGAAAGCACAGGCAAAGTCCCAGCTCATGACCACCTATAACACACAGGACAGCACAGCCAAAGTCCCAGCTCATGACCACCTATAACACGCAGGAAAGAGCAGGCAAAGTCCCAGCTCGTGACCACCTATAACACAAAAAAAGCACAGGCAAAGTCCCAGCTTGTGACCACCTATAACACATAGGAAAGAGCAGGCAAAGTCCCAGCTTGTGACCACCTATAACACGCAGGAAAGCACAGGCAAAGTCCCAGCTCGTGACCACCTATAACACACAGGACAGCACAGCCAAAGTCCCAGCTCATGACCACCTATAACACACAGGAAAGCACAAAGTCCCAAGTCGTGACCACCTATAACACACAGGAAAGCACAGGCAAAGTCCCAGCTCGTGACCACCTATAACACACAGGACAGCACAGCCAAAGTCCCAGCTCATGACCACCTATAACACACAGGAAAGCACAAAGTCCCAGCTCATGACCACCTATAACACATAGGAAAGCACAGGCAAAGTCCCAGCTCGTGACCACCTGTAACACACAGGAAAACACAAAGTCCCAAGTCGTGACCACCTATAACACACAGGAAAGCACAGGCAAAGTCCCAGCTCGTGACCACCTATAACACACAGGAAAGCACAAAGTCCCAGCTCATGACCACCTATAACACACAGGACAGCACAGGCAAAGTCCCAGCTCGTGACCACCTGTAACACACAGGAAAGCACAAAGTCCCAAGTCGTGACCACCTATAACACACAGGAAAGCACAGGCAAAGTCCCAGCTCGTGACCACCTATAACACACAGGAAAGCACAAAGTCCCAAGTCGTGACCACCTATAACACACAGGAAAGCACAGGCAAAGTCCCAGCTCGTGACCACCTATAACACACAGGAAAGCACAAAGTCCCAGCTCGTGACCACCTATAACACACAGGACAGCACAGGCAAAGTCCCAGCTCGTGACCACCTATAACACACAGGACAGCACAGCCAAAGTCCCAGCTCATGACCACCTGTAACACACAGGAAAGCACAGGCAAAGTCCCAGCTCATGACCACCTATAACACGCAGGAAAGCACAGGCAAAGTCCCAACTCGTGACCACCTATAACACACAGGAAAGCACAAAGTCCCAGCTCGTGACCACCTATAACACGCAGGAAAGCACAGGCAAAGTCCCAACTCGTGACCACCTATAACACACAGGAAAGCACAAAGTCCCAGCTCGTGACCACCTATAACACACAGGAAAGCACAAAGTCCCAGCTCGTGACCACCTATAACACACAAAAAAGCACAGGCAAAGTCCCAGCTCGTGACCACCTATAACACATAGGAAAGGACAGGCAAAGTCCCTGCTCGTGACCACCTATAACACGCAGGAAATCACAGGCAAAGTCCCAGCTCGTGACCACCTATAACACACAGGAAAGCACAGGCAAAGTCCCAGCTCGTGACCACCTATAACACAGAAAACACAAGCAAAGTCCCAGCTCGTGACCACCTATAACACATAGTGAAGCACAAAGTCCCAGCTCGTGACCACCTATAACATGCAGGAAAGCACAGGCAAAGTCCCAGCTCATGACCATCTATAACACACAGGAAAGCACAAAGTCCCAGCTCGTGACCACCTATAACACACAGGACAGCACAGGCAAAGTCCCAGCTCGTGACCACCTATAACACACAGGAAAGGACAGGCAAAGTCCCAGCTAGTGACCACCTATAACACACAAAACACACAAGCAAAGTCCCAGCTCGTGACCACCTATAACACATAGTGAAGCACAAAGTCCCAGCTCGTGACCACCTATAACATGCAGGAAAGCACAGGCAAAGTCCCAGCTCGTGACCATCTATAACACACAGGAAAGCACAAAGTCCCAGCTCGTGACCACCTATAACACACAGGAAAGGACAGGCAAAGTCCCAGCTCGTGACCATCTATAACACACATGAAAGCACAAAGTCCCAGCTCATGACCACCTATAACACATAGGAAAGAGCAGGCAAAGTCCCAGCTTGTGACCACCTATAACACGCAGGAAAGCACAGGCAAAGTCCCAGCTCATGACCACCTATAACACACAGGACAGCACAGCCAAAGTCCCAGCTCATGACCACCTATAACACACAGGAAAGCACAAAGTCCCAGCTCATGACCACCTATAACACACAGGAAAGCACAAAGTCCCAAGTCGTGACCACCTATAACACACAGGAAAGCACAGGCAAAGTCCCAGCTCGTGACCACCTATAACACACAGGAAAACACAAAGTCCCAGCTCGTGACCACCTATAACACACAGGACAGCACAGGCAAAGTCCCAGCTCGTGACCACCTATAACACACAGGACAGCACAGCCAAAGTCCCAGCTCGTGACCACCTATAACACACAGGAAAGCACAGGCAAAGTCCCAGCTCATGACCACCTATAACACACAGGAAAGCACAGGCAAAGTCCCAGCTCGTGACCACCTATAACACACAGGACAGCACAGCCAAAGTCCCAGCTCGTGACCACCTGTAACACACAGGAAAGCACAGGCAAAGTCCCAACTCGTGACCACCTATAACACACAGGAAAGCACAAAGTCCCAGCTCGTGACCACCTATAACATGCAGGAAAGCACAGGCAAAGTCCCAGCTAGTGACCACCTATAACACGCAGGAAAGCACAGGCAAAGTCCCAACTCGTGACCACCTATAACACACAGGAAAGCACAAAGTCCCAGCTCGTGACCACCTATAACATGCAGGAAAGCACAGGCAAAGTCCCAACTCGTGACCACCTATAACACACAGGAAAGCACAAAGTCCCAGCTCGTGACCACCTATAACATGCAGGAAATCACAGGCAAAGTCCCAGCTCGTGACCACCTATAACACATAGGAAAGGACAGGCAAAGTCCCAGCTCGTGACCACCTATAACACATAGGAAAGGACAGGCAAAGTCCCTGCTCGTGACCACCTATAACACGCAGGAAATCACAGGCAAAGTCCCAGCTCGTGACCACCTATAACACACAGGAAAGCACAGGCAAAGTCCCAGCTCGTGACCACCTATAACACACAGAAAACACAAGCAAAGTCCCAGCTCGTGACCACCTATAACACATAGTGAAGCACAAAGTCCCAGCTCGTGACCACCTATAACATGCAGGAAAGCACAGGCAAAGTCCCAGCTCGTGACCATCTATAACACACAGGAAAGCACAAAGTCCCAGCTCGTGACCACCTATAACACACAGGACAGCACAGGCAAAGTCCCAGCTCGTGACCATCTATAACACACAGGAAAGCACAAAGTCCCAGCTCGTGACCACCTATAACACACAGGAAAGGACAGGCAAAGTCCCAGCTAGTGACCACCTATAACACACAAAACACACAAGCAAAGTCCCAGCTCGTGACCACCTATAACACACAGGAAAGCACAGGCAAAGTCCCAGCTAGTGACCACCTATAACACGCAGGAAAGCACAGGCAAAGTCCCAGCTCGTGACCACCTATAACACACAGGAAAGGACAGGCAAAGTCCCAGCTAGTGACCACCTATAACACACAAAAAACACAAGCAAAGTCCCAGCTCGTGACCACCTATAACACATAGTGAAGCACAAAGTCCCAGCTCGTGACCACCTATAACACACAGGAAAGCACAGGCAAAGTCCCAGCTCGTGACCACCTATAACACACAGGAAAGCACAGGAAAAGTCCCAGCTCATGACCACCTATAACACACAAAAAAGCACAGGCAAAGTCCCAGCTCGTGACCACCTATAACACGCAGTAAAGCACATGTAAAGTCCCAGCTAGTGACCACCTATTACACACAGGAAAGCGCAGGCAAAGTCCCAGCTCGTGACCACCTATAACACATAGGAAAGGACAAGCAAAGTCCCAGCTCGTGACCACCTATAACACATAGGAAAGGACAGGCAAAGTCCCAGCTCGTGACCACCTATAACACATAGGAAAGGACAGGCAAAGTCCCAGCTCGTGACGACCTATAACACACAGAAAACACAAGCAAAGTCCCAGCTCGTGACCACCTATAACACACAGAAAACACAAGCAAAGTCCCAGCTCGTGACCACCTATAACACGCAGGAAAGCACAAAGTCCCAACTCGTGACCACCTATAACACGCAAGAAAGCACAGGCAAAGTCCCAGCTCATGACCACCTATAACACACAGGACAGCACAGCCAAAGTCCCAGCTCATGACCACCTATAACACGCAGGAAAGAGCAGGCAAAGTCCCAGCTCGTGACCACCTATAACACACAAAAAAGCACAGGCAAAGTCCCAGCTTGTGACCACCTATAACACATAGGAAAGAGCAGGCAAAGTCCCAGCTTGTGACCACCTATAACACGCAGGAAAGCACAGGCAAAGTCCCAGCTCATGACCACCTATAACACACAGGACAGCACAGCCAAAGTCCCAGCTCATGACCACCTATAACACACAGGAAAGCACAAAGTCCCAGCTCATGACCACCTATAACACACAGGACAGCACAGGCAAAGTCCCAGCTCGTGACCACCTATAACACACAGGAAAGCACAAAGTCCCAGCTCATGACCACCTGTAACACACAGGAAAGCACAGGCAAAGTCCCAGCTCATGACCACCTATAACACGCAGGAAAGCACAGGCAAAGTCCCAGCTCGTGACCACCTATAACACACAGGAAAACACAAAGTCCCAGCTCGTGACCACCTATAACACACAGGACAGCACAGGCAAAGTCCCAGCTCGTGACCACCTATAACACACAGGAAAACACAAAGTCCCAGCTCGTGACCACCTATAACACACAGGAAAGGACAGGCAAAGTCCCAGCTCGTGACCACCTATAACACACAGGAAAACACAAAGTCCCAGCTCGTGACCACCTATAACACACAGGACAGCACAGGCAAAGTCCCAGCTCGTGACCACCTATAACACACAGGAAAGCACAAAGTCCCAAGTCGTGACCACCTATAACACACAGGAAAGCACAGGCAAAGTCCCAGCTCGTGACCACCTATAACACACAGGACAGCACAGCCAAAGTCCCAGCTCGTGACCACCTGTAACACACAAAAAAGCACAGGCAAAGTCCCAGCTCATGACCACCTATAACACATAGGAAAGGACAGGCAAAGTCCCAGCTCGTGACCACCTATAACACATAGGAAAGGACAGGCAAAGTCCCAGCTCGTGACCACCTATAACACATAGGAAAGGACAGGCAAAGTCCCTGCTCGTGACCACCTATAACACGCAGGAAATCACAGGCAAAGTCCCAGCTCGTGACCACCTATAACACACAGAAAACACAAGCAAAGTCCCAGCTCGTGACCACCTATAACACATAGTGAAGCACAAAGTCCCAGCTCGTGACCACCTATAACATGCAGGAAAGCACAGGCAAAGTCCCAGCTCGTGACCATCTATAACACACAGGAAAGCACAAAGTCCCAGCTCGTGACCACCTATAACACACAGGAAAGGACAGGCAAAGTCCCAGCTAGTGACCACCTATAACACACAAAACACACAAGCAAAGTCCCAGCTCGTGACCACCTATAACACACAAAAAAGCACAGGCAAAGTCCCAGCTAGTGACCACCTATAACACGCAGGAAAGCACAGGCAAAGTCCCAGCTCGTGACCACCTATAACACACAGGACAGCACAGCCAAAGTCCCAGCTCATGACCACCTATAACACACAGGAAAGCACAAAGTCCCAGCTCATGACCACCTATAACACACAGGAAAGCACAGGCAAAGTCCCAGCTCGTGACCACCTATAACACACAGGACAGCACAGCCAAAGTCCCAGCTCGTGACCACCTGTAACACACAAAAAAGCACAGGCAAAGTCCCAGCTCATGACCACCTATAACACATAGGAAAGGACAGGCAAAGTCCCAGCTCGTGACCACCTATAACACATAGGAAAGGACAGGCAAAGTCCCAGCTCGTGACCACCTATAACACATAGGAAAGGACAGGCAAAGTCCCTGCTCGTGACCACCTATAACACGCAGGAAATCACAGGCAAAGTCCCAGCTCGTGACCACCTATAACACACAGGAAAGCACAGGCAAAGTCCCAGCTTGTGACCACCTATAACACACAGAAAACACAAGCAAAGTCCCAGCTCGTGACCACCTATAACACATAGTGAAGCACAAAGTCCCAGCTCGTGACCACCTATAACATGCAGGAAAGCACAGGCAAAGTCCCAGCTCGTGACCATCTATAACACACAGGAAAGCACAAAGTCCCAGCTCGTGACCACCTATAACACACAGGAAAGGACAGGCAAAGTCCCAGCTAGTGACCACCTATAACACACAAAAAACACAAGCAAAGTCCCAGCTCGTGACCACCTATAACACATAGTGAAGCACAAAGTCCCAGCTCGTGACCACCTATAACACACAGGAAAGCACAGGCAAAGTCCCAGCTCGTGACCACCTATAACACACAGGAAAGCACATGCGAAGTCCCAGCTCGTGACCATCTATAACACACAGGGAAGCACAGCCAAAGTCCCAGCTCGTGAACACTTATAACACATTACCAATTTAAACACTACATTTTAAATTAAAAGTGAAAGCTATCAGAAGTTCATATAATCATCCCAAACATACCTCTCAAATGTCCAGATTGTTGCTTCATATTTTTGGTCTCTTCCTTGAAAAAACTGAGGCTTCATGACAAAATACTTGGGAACTGATATCACTACATAATGACAGATATTTGAACTTCAGACTTTGTATCCTTCAGAAAACGTATCCTAATGCAAAAACTATTATTCTATCAACTTTCTAAGTTTATAAGTGCAATATTTAAAATTCGTCCCTATTTTTGGGCCACAGTTGCTCCATTATTTTTCGCTTTGTCCAGATTTCCTGCTCTAAGCAGTTGAGAGGTAATTAAAGAAAAACAAAGTGGACTATCTTTTCAACTGTGCAATATGCAGTTCTTATTTACCCTAGCTGCTGAGACTATTACCTATTCTTTTTCTTTACTTTTGCTTTCAGTAGCATAATTCTCAACAAGGGGTATTTAAGCTCATATTAAATGTATTCATTCTGCAGTATTCTTCTATCATGTATAAATCTGAGTGCAATGTAGCCAGCAATGATAAAAGTCAGTTTGGGCTTGATCACAATCCTGAGTATTGTCAGATCATAAAATAGCCCATTAGGTGTATAACAAATGGTGTACAACAAGTTTAACTGGACTGAGAATTTAGGCTTTGACTGATTGTGAGCAAAACTACTTTTAAAAATACAAGCTTAATTAACACCATATATTTCACTGAATTATATGAAGCCGCGGTGGTATAGCGGTAGCGTTGTTGCCTCACAGCAAAATGTTCTCCTGTTCAATTCACGGCTGGAGTGCCTTCTGTGTGGAGTCTGCATGTCCTCCCCGTGGTCGAGTGGCCTCCAAAAGACATTCGTGAATGGGCATGCCTTCGCTGAAGGTTGGGCTGGCAACTCGGCACCATTAAAAATCTACTGCCAATCATTAGCGGACCAGATTTCTGCTGTGGCGACCCATAACCGGGAAAAGCCGAAAAGACAAACAAACATTTCACTGAATTATATATTCATCTTTGTTTCTTCCAGGTCATTCAACCCTGGAGGCTCATCCTTGAACTGTTCTACATAACAGTGACAAAATACTTGTCCCTTAAAATGATATGAGCTTATGATATACAGCCTTGATCAAGGGATGGGAAAAAAATAACAAAAGGTTATGATCAGGTCCCCAGCCATAACCTGCTTATTATGTGTTTTAGACACAGATGTCAAAAACTTCACCCAAGGAGCAAAACTGGAGAGGTGAATCTGCGCATCCATGTTGAGGACACATAATTAAGGGTTATGATCACAGGCACTTGATCATAATTCTTTGTAGTACACGGAGCTTCATCTGCTTTATGCACTACTGATTACAGGCAACCTGGTAGCTCTTGGTGTCGAGTGCGCAACCCAATATACAATTGTTAATCATCGTTCTAAGCACCGTTAATATCGGGTCTGGTGCTAGAGCACCCCTTAATTTTGTTTTGTTCCTCGATACTGGAGCGTAATGAGAGTGCTCCATACACTACATTATATTTTTGAATCAAATCACCCCATGATTTGTCAATGTTACATAATTACTTTTAACTAATAATCAAATAAGTGGGCAAAAAGTCCTTTCCTTTCAAAAACAGCAAGGAACTGGAAAAAAAACTGAAACAGAAGGGAAGGGTCCTGAAAGTGCAACTTACATTGATTAAGTTTAACACTATCAATAAGGTCATTGCATAACTGCTTTTTAAATGAAATTGTTTAAAACGTACATGCATTTCTTGAGATATAATGGAAAGGTTGCAAACTATGCTGAATGTGTATAATGTTCAGGGAATGTTTAGATAATTTGTAGCTGTCCACAGCTGGCAGATTAAGTTCACTGTGCTTCTACATTACAATAAGGATGACCAACAGAGCCACAGAGACAGTCACTTCAAACACAAAATTAGGAAAATTCATTTAGCCTGAGAAACCCCAGGCTTTTGAAGATGGAATTAAAAGCTGTTGTATAGGAAAGATGCAGAATAGCGGTAAAACATTTTACTACATTAGAGGAATAGCAAATATCTACTTCATTCTGGTTTGAACCAAATTAACCTTCGCATTATAAGTCATCTGAAACCTATTCTATGACTGTATACTATACTGCATGCCAACACATTTAAATTCTGGTATTACAGAAACTGGATAACCCTACTTTATAAAAAGCAAATGCTCTCATTCTGTTTGTTAATTGTAAGCCCAGTGAAACTTTACAGAGATGACAAAATAGCAACTTCTGTGATCTCCTATGTATGTATACAACGAGGAGTTAGAATGTTACTGTCAAAAGCACGTGAAATTGTAGCTCTACACTGACCGGTAATAACTTCCTCTCCAATCATCTGAGTGGAAAGAAATAGGCAATTTAAAACTACCAAAAATTAATTATCATCATCCCTGCTGAACCCCTGTAACAGTAATAATTTGGAGACCAAAAGTCCCTCAACATAAATTCTGTATCATATCAAAATACTGATAAGGTGTGCCTGAGCATGATGAATCCTGGGAAATATATGTACAGTTTATCAAATCAAAAAAAGCTGTTGAAATCGACTAGAGAATACCAGTATTAGTTATTACATAAGACTGATGTTTTCCCAATGCATAAATTAAGACTGTAAAAATGTACTACCTGCTCCATTTTTCTGGTGTTACCATACTGGGTTTTATATAAAGTAAAATCAAAACTCAGAATGAGTTTATTGTTTATCGTTTTGGTTATGATACAATAAGCTATACTGAGAACCAAAAGGCTCAAGGCTGGATGCTAATGAGTTAAATCAATGCTAGATACTCTATCTTTTCTGTACAAAGTAATGTGACTCTGGAACATTATACGTGGAAGTCTCCACGTGGTACTCAAAGATACTGTATCATCTTCAATAAAAAGGAACAAACTCACTGAAGGTTTTAAAACTGTGACACTTACTTATCTGGTCCAGGAGAGTTATTCTTCTTGAGAGAAGCTACTAATATTAAGATACCCTCTTCTGTAAAAGAACAATATTTAGTCACAAGTGAAGCAAACAATGTTTCAGCTTATTTGCATCAGTCTCTCAATTAATGTTTTTGTGTGTGTGTGTGTGTGTGTGTGTGTGTGTGTATATATATATATATATATATATATATATATATATATATACACACACACACACGCATACATATATGTATGTTACCTTGCTCATCCCATGTTTGAATAATGGTATTTGTATCAGCTTTGGGTGTAAAGTGGATTCCATACTATGTTCTCATATATGTAATGCTGCAGTACAGCATAGACAAGTTACACTGATTTAATTTCTTTTCAATACTTCATTTTTTTCATTTTCCATGTCTGAATGTATGTCTCATACTTTATCAATATCACCTTGGCCAATTGTTCCAGCTGCCCATCTGGTTATTTTACTGACAACTGAAGAAATTTGATTTAGATAATGTAGAAGTAAAAATATTGGCATAAAAGGCAGCTTTAAAAGCATCCTTCAGAGCACTCATTCTAATGTGTAAATTCACATTATTGATATTAAAAATGTTAATTTCCTTCTTATTACATCAGTAAACCAAGTCACTTAACTCGCTGATGTTCATCTCAGATTATGCTGTAGTAGTGCCTGCTGTGAGAATTGTCCTGTGACTGTCCCATTTAAACCAGTAACATTCGAAAAGCAGACCACACACAGATACCATAGTTGCTTTCTTGCAGCTTAACTGAGACACTGAATTTGCAGTATTCAATGCCATGATGAAGTACATTAAATGTAAGAAAAACACTTCAGCTAACAAGAGATGCAAAAGCCTGCTTGTCTTGTTCAGCTGAAAATATTTTCGCCCATTTAATATTCTCTGAGATTAACAGCTTTAGGCAACTGTGATCCAGCCTGCTGGCAATCAGAAATGTCACACACAATTATTTTATTGCTAGTATGCATTAATGAGTTAATAACTCTGTCAGAAGCTTTTGTTTATGCCTACAATACTGGATAACATACATAACAAATTCAAAAGAAATCAAGCTATGATCTGAATATGAAATAGCGAGTACTGAATGACTGATTCATTTACAAATGCATGTGGTGTTACCAAAACAATTGATATATGTACTATCTATAATAATTCATTATTTACCTGAGTATTTCACCGGGCTCATGACATTTGTGCTATTAACATTTCTTCGCTTGGTACTGCAATAGCATTTATATTGCACATGTCAGTTAATGCAGCTTAACAGACATTGGTAACATTGCGCTCATTTCACATTTTCGTTTCAGTATAATGCATGCCCATTGAGCTGTTACTGACTTGTTTGTTTTAAAAGTCAGCAGAAGTGACAATAGGCTATTCATTTATACTTTTGCATGATGGAGTTAATATCCATGATAATGCTTTCATATGCAGTTACATCCATAGTGATGTTTTGGTATCTATTTCTGCTGCACTTTTCTGCTGATTTTCAGTTTATTTTTTAAAAACATGTTTGGCTGAAATTTGGTTCTGTGAGCATAAATATTTCCACAGATAATTGCCAAGTCCAAAAATCACAATGTTTCTGCTTTTGTTGATGTGGAGAGTCCAGATTTACTTGTTTTGCCAAAATAATTCCATCAATATGCAACGTCAAACATCCAGCAAACAGAGTGAACCGGAACCCTGTTAAATCTCGGGATTACAAGCCCAAGAATGGCTTCCATAGTACACCAATAAACTACCATATCTCTGCTCGGGGCGCTTGTTCACATTACCTTTTCTTTACTTCTGGCATGTATGTTATATGACATGCTTATCCAGCTTATAGTAGGTCACCTATCAAATCATTCCTAAAAAACTTTTAGCTCATTTCTTTACACCTCGTCTACGGCCACTCATTTCCCTACTGCATGCTATTTCCACGCAACTTCTTTATGTTCATACCACTATTATGGTTTACCCTTACTTCTGCCTGAGAATTCATTACCTTCAGTCTTTCATGCTTCTGTTTCAGCTAAAATGCATATTGTATATATTTTCCATGTTTCAGCTCAGCCATAAAATCTTCCCTTTCAGTCCCATTTACTTGTAAAATAATAAAATAAAAAATCACCACACAACTGGAAAAACAGAACATTCGTGCTGTATTACAACAGGCATCCTCACAGTCAAACATACAAAACCAAAACCTCCATTTAAATGCCTACTACAGAGCATCAAGGTCATAAATAAACATTAATCAAGTAAAAAACATCAATTAAAAAACATCCAGTTACAATGACTACCCTTCAACTTTGCTCTTGCTTGGTGTTAAGCCTCAATTGCCACTTAATTGCTATTCTTCTTTGTTATGACACAGCCATTTCTTATCCCTTACATTCACACTTGAATATGCAATCTAAAACCATAATTTTTTGACTCCACTATAACATTCTCTCTCCTAATCCATACCGTTTCTTATAATTCTACATTAATTCATTTATGCTTTCTTCTACATTATATACTTGTGTATCGTTAATAAAAATATTTTCAGCTGCAGTCACAACCATTCCCTTCCCTCTCATTCCTTTCTTTTCTATGCTTTTCACCCTCTCTTTAAAAAAAAATCAACCTCGTCAGGCTCTGAGTCTCACTCCTCTGCTCTTACAGTCAAGACAGTACTGCCTTAAACCCAGGCCCTTGATCAGTCTCGCAACTTGCCTTCCAAGTCTCTCCTCTACTTCACCTGACCTCTTATACTGATGAGTGCATCAGTTCTACTCTTATCAGATGCAGAACTGCTAACAGTAAAGCACAGACTCTTAAAACGTGTGTTAACGACGACAGCCCTAAATCTAGTTAAAATGAATAGCATAACATTTGTTTTACAGTTTTTCAGTTATAGGTCATTTGTAACATATATCATCAGATGGGTTGCTCACTGATATAGTCAAAATAGGGGAAGCCACCTAAAACAGCAGATCTGTAACCAGTGGTGTCCCATAGGGGATCAGTCCTGGGACCTCTACTATTTGGAATCTATTTCTCAGAAGTACATGTTAAAATTAAAGGTCTGTGGCTGACAAGGTTTGCCGATGACTGCAAACTGGGAGTGGTCATAGAATCTCCAAACGATGTCAATATCCTACAAGAGACTCTTTCACAAACAAATGACTGGTGCCAAAGTCATGGCCTTAAACTCGATGCAAAAAAATGTATTATTATCCCTTTCGGTAAGAGTGATGTTCCTGCTAAGTACCACACCAACACCACCACTCTAAGCATGCACTTAGTAACAGTAACCTTACATTTGATCACCATGTCTCCAGAGTGGTAAAAAGGGAATTCTATACTGCTCATCTCATAAGTAAGGGCATTGCCTCCAGAAAAAAAGAAGCTATAACCTCCCTGTACTCTTCCCTCATCAGGCCAATATTCAAGTACAATGTCCCTTTTGGTATGTACCTTTCCAAGCCCCTGCATCAATTGGAGAGACCACAAGGGTTCCCCACAAGGAAAATTCAAGGTCTTTAGCATCTGTCCTTTGAGGATCATCTGAAATCAGTCACTTTATATTGTTTCATACAGACTACATAAAGGCAATCTCTGCCTTGCATACAAGGCAATCTTTGACACTGCTTTATTGGAAATGCTGCATATCTGTAAGTCAAATGGTACACGGGTAACTCGCTCTAATGACCTTAACCTGGTATGTGACATTAATAGAACCTGCTGGAGGGACAGATTTGTCTCCTAGAGGTTACCACACCTTTGGAACAGACTCCAGTTTCATGTCAAGAAGAACATCTCATTGGCCCTCTTCAAATGCAATTTGGATGATTGGATGGGTAAACGTAAATTCACAAACAAAGAATCCAAAGCCTGGAAACACAGGAATGAATTAAAATAGAAGCACTGTATACCAAACCAACTCACAAAGCTTTCGGGATACTCCCTTCATCAGTGCATCATACGTGCTGTTCCTGTTTTGCTTTTGGTTTAACCATAAATTCACTTCAGGGGTTCCATCTAGGTGCGGTTCATGGAAATAAGGGTAAAACTTGGCTAGGCTTCTAACAGACTTAGGGTCATTAACCTAGTTACCTCTTATGATCATATGATCCTATGAACAATAAGTTGCTAGTTTATGCATACATCTGGTAGTTAGTTAAATAACTTCTTTAGTTATATTAGTTAGGAAGAGGTAGCTTTAATTAAACTAATTAAGTTTAAACTAAAACAAACTAAGTTAATTAAAATACGGTAATTTTATTTTTAATTATAATGTACATTTCAGATGTTATACATGGTTGCACTACTGCCTCCTGAGCACCAGGTGCTCAAATACTACCATCTTGTAGCTAGGGATTCGGGCGACTTGTAGCTCGCACTTCTGTCTGCTTGTGCTCAAACTCAAATACTGTGTTCATGTGAGGTGGAGCGGCTGTGGGGAGGAAAAAGTGGAGCTGCCATACCTCATCTGAGCACAGTATTTGAGTTTGGGCAAGGTCTATTCAGTGGCCATGGGGATGGAAGTGCAGACTGGGGATTTAGGTAGCAAACAGGAGGGAGGCATAATGGTTAGGGAGTGAGGAGGTACTTCTAGGTTTTTGGAGTGGGAAGTGGGGTTTAGTATTACGAAGTATGAGGTAGTTTTAGGGTTATGGAGCAGGAAGGGGTTTTAGGTTTAGGGAGGATGAAAAGAGCTTATGGTTAGGGAACAGAAGTGCTGTTTTACTGTCAGAGTAAATGGGAATTTTAGGTTTGGGGTAAAGTGGAGATTTAGGTTTACGGAGTGACTGGGGACTTGGTTAGATAAGGGAGTCCTATGGTTAGGGTCAGGGACTGGGTAGGAACTTGTAATGGTTAGAGTTAGGGTTCTGGTAAGGTTATGCAGTTAACAGAGTCAAGTGGTGGGAGGGATACATAATTTATTAGGATCAGGCTACTGGGCTGGTGAGAGTTAGGG
The DNA here is from genome assembly GCF_019279795.1 of Protopterus annectens. NCBI lineage: Eukaryota > Metazoa > Chordata > Ceratodontiformes > Protopteridae > Protopterus > Protopterus annectens. The sequence goes on from NC_056745.1 coordinate 43,365,728, forward strand.
CACTTGCAGATTATAGAAAGTGTCAGCAAGTGTGTCTCAAGCTACTAGCCCACGACTATTCATAGTAGGCCTGTTAGATACATAATACTCAAATCTGAATGTAGGTGTGTTTGTCTAAGCATGCATGTGTGTTGTTTTTTTTTTTTTCATTTGTAATTCTGAGATTTTACTGCGTCCACCAATCAATTGGTGTCATGGGTCCTCAGAATTTTACTAAAAACTGGGGCTACTGACATTTTTTTTTAGAAATTGATGTTTTATTGCCTGGCTTATTTATTTCACTTATTCATTTGTCAGTTGTTAACAAATTTCTCTGAGAGTTCCAGGCAGTAGGATTGAGTTCAGAAAATGTTTTTTTTCAGATGTGTAAAACACATGGGGTATATAGTATGATGGTTCAAGGTTATTTTGCCCAAGGAACAAGTGATACGCAGAAAAGGTTAATTGGTTACTGGTGGGGAAGTAGAGGTCAAAATCCAGAAGCTTAGTACTGCAATCAGAAATGCAGTGTTTTTTTCCATGATAAAAATTGTAGCAAGCAGGAGGTAGTGTCAATACTCATTTTAGTTAGATAAAAATGACAACTTTCATTCAATGTCCTTTAAAATAAGAGTTTTTTATGACTTGCCTCAGGAGATAAGTATGAGTACATGTTAACCTTTGGAGATAAGTACATTTTTGGCTATAGCTTTATGACTGCCAGGCGTGGGAACCCTACACAGTTTATACACAAATTTGAGATGACCAAGAATTTTGACAGACATTTCAACATGATTATGAAATAATTCAGTGAGATCCAGAAGAATGCCCAAATACTTTCAACAGTGCACAGGAATGATAAAATTGCCCCATGAATCTGAAATTCTAAGAGTGGAGGAGGAAGAGTGTTACTGGCTAGTGTAGGATATCTTAGGTTTGTTTTCTGAAATAACTAGAAAAATTGATTCTTCTGAACCAGTGGCAAACTTAACAAAGTTGTCTTGAAGAAAAGAGTGCAAATCAATAATGTTATTTAATCTTTCCTAGCAGTAGTGAATCACTGCAAAGAAAAACACATTTGAGATGTGAAAGGTCAACTAGGTAGTGATTTATTATTAGTGAAAACAAGAACAAGTCCCAGAAAATAACCTTAAAGAAAGCAAAAACTGTGGCTTAGCAAGATCAAAAATAGTTTCCAAAATAAACTTTAATAGGTCTGTAAGAAAGATAATTTTAAGAGAAGAGGCTCATTTAAAAAAAAAAATGGAAAGTTAAAAGATAAGAAGCGAATGATCAACACAACTAAATGTTTCCTTAGCTCAAAAAGGATGGTTCCAATGCACATCTTTATCCATGTCTGTATAGTAAGTCCATGGGCTTGAAACAAGGTGGCACGTGCATTTCATCCAAGACAAATCCATGCTGGGCATTATTCAGAAAAAGCACTGCTAAGTAAAGGCCAGAGTTAGGATGACACAAGATCTTCAAAGATTTTAACATAAGGGTTTAGGTGAACAACTGGTCAGAAATGTTCAGAGATGCATTTGAGACATACTATGGGAGCAACTATTGCACACATCCATTTACATGGAATAATTCTAGACCAGCGAGAAGCAAGATATGAGGGAGTGAAGAAGTTTGTTCTAGCAAATTTAAGAGAAAGCACTCTGTCAGAAGGGAGTTTGGGATTACATGACTTTGTAAGCAAAGAATATGCAGAACTAGAAGAAATGGCTTTAAAGTGGAATTCAGGAAGTGACAGGAAAAGTGACAGGCATGTCAGAAGGATATGGAAAGTGAATTGGGGGGGGGTGAATCAGTCTTTGAGAATGTGAGCAGTAAAAGAGGACCTCATTAAATACTTGGTGTAGTTTGTGAAGCACTGTTGGCATTTTTGTTGTCAGACCAGTATGAGTAATGAGTGATGCTTAGATTTGCAGCATAAGAATTCTGTCTCTTAAACAGCAGTTATTGTTACATGTCTGAAACACAGGATAAGTAAATTGTAGAAGCTACATCTGAGACCTTCCAGCTGTAACATTGTTTGCCTCTGATATGTATGCATTATCTAATAGAGAGAATAAGTCATGGAGAATGATTACCATGAAGATAATGTTTATGTTTTTTAAGTGGGTAGAGAGTATTCTGAATTGAAATAACAATGTAAAGTCATCATTAAGTCAAACAATCAATGAGAGGATCACAGTGGTAACATACGACAAGAAGCCGATTTCCATTCTGAAAGGAAAGGAGCGTTAGTTATTAATAAAATGAGGGATATGAGCTCTTGAATGACCAGGTAGTCATGAAGGGGCATCTATCACTACATTATGCACATGAAAACACAACTGCACCTGCCTAGAGTGTTAGTAAGCAAATTGTTTAAAGAACGAGTAATTATTAGTTAGAGGTTTAGGATTGATTGGATGCACAACAAACTCCATAAGGCTGGGCCTTAAAACAGCCTCAGGTAATTACAGACTTATCAGCCTTACAAACCTCATCTGAAAAGCCACAGGACATATTATAGCTGACCTCATAAACTAAAATATTAAGCACCTTATTAGACCAGCAGGTTAGCTTTGTGATGGTAGGTCCTATCTACTGAATCTGGTAAACTTCTTTGAAAGAGTTGCAGAAGTGGTAGATGGTGTCCATGAAGTTCACACAGTATATCTTGATCTTGCCCTGACCTTTAACACCATTTGCCATGCTGGAATCATACAGATGCTAAGGAAAACAGAACCCACTCAGTGCAAATTACAGGTACAGAAATTATGAATGTGGCCAGTGGTGTCTGTCAAGGCTTGGTGTGAGACCTCTCCTTTTTAGCATTTATTTGTCAGGTCCTCAAACACACAGCCAGGATCCCTGGCTAACCATGTCTGAGAGTCATTGTAAACTTGAGGCTATTGCTAAGTCACACTCTTGACACCCAAACCTTCCACAATGAACTCTCCCCAGTAAATTCTTGGTGTACTAAAACTGAACACAAACTAAATGCAAAAATCTGCAGTATCATCACTTGTGTTACACAGTCTATCCTCTCGTCATACATACTGTATAAAACACACCACACTACTACAAAACAAAAATGCCGTGATGGACCTAGGAACTAACTTGGGATAATAACTACCTCTCTTTTGACCATCATGTGACAAATAAAATGATTTCCTGACAATTGTTAGCACAGCTAATTGCCTAAGGAATATCAGCAAGGTCTGAAGAGGAAATCCCATTCCCATAACTCAGCATTGATGAGACCACTCATCAAGTACAATGTCCCCTTCAGGATGCATCTCACTAAACATATCAAACAATTAGAAAGACCCCAAAGATTCCTTACTAAAAAAAATCACAGGCCTAAAGTGCATTAACTACTGAGAGAGGCTGGAAGGTCTATCCCAATTATTATAGACTTTTGAGAGCATATCTCTGGTCTTACTCATTTTGCCATTAGAGAGCCGGCTGCCCTGGAACTTCTGCATCTCTGCAGAATCCAACATGTCCATCAGTTCTAGTACCAGAGATCTAAATTTTCACCAACAGATAAATAAAACAGGGTGGAGGGATAGATTCATAACCCAGGATCTCCCAAACTTTTGGAAAAAACTTCTGCATTGTTAAACAGCATGATGCACTATCTTCCTTTAAACATAACCTAGATAAATGGAGGATAGGTAGCTACAAATTTACTCCAGGACTGACTGGTATGGCTGTCTTGCAGAAAGGAGTTGTGGCATGAGGGAGAATACTGGCAAGGCATGAATAATCTTAAGAATTAGGGGCCTTGGAATATCGGTGAAATCTAAGAAACTGAGCTGAGTAAATCAAAATAGTGAAGACATATAGTTTGGTATTAATAGAAATTTGGGCAGCATTTGAACTTGCCCTGCATTGGTTTGCTGAGTTGTGCTGTTATGCCACTTAATTTGTAGCTGTCCACATTCTAAAACAGGCAACATCTCAATACCTGTGAATCTGCATGAATATGACTGAACAGGCATCTAAAGATAGACAGATACACACACACACACATTTACCCTCACAACAGTCATTCACGGACCCACCCACACATTCTCCTGGTACTCTCACACACACACAGGAAGATACGTGTGCAAAGACATGCATACTTTCTTATCCACACAGACTAAAACTCATCTACAACAGCAATCTGAACAGTGTGAAGTAGCCCCACATTACACTGTACAGATACCCATCTCTGCAATGTTTAGGTATACAAAGCAAGCTTGCTATACACACACTTACCCAGCACTTCCATACTATGAGGAAATAAAATCACGTACTGTGCAAGTCTTCAAACTGTGCAGCATATCAGGGACCTCCTTTCCCTAGACCCCATACAAGGACTACCACTTTTGCATGCAGTGTTGCGAACAATGTTGTCTAAAATCATATAGTGGTTCTTGCAGAAGTCAAGGAAAAGTCTGTGAATAAGAAGTCAATTATGAATACTGACCAGAATATAGTTTGCTCTGGAAATAATGTCAACACATCAACAACAGTATATAAGAAGGAAGGAAAAGGGTGGAAATTTATTTCCAAGAAAAGCAGCAGTCATAAATGCCTACTGTGTGATCAGACAGAAAAACTATCAGCAAAGACAGTATGGCAGACAAACAGCTAAGGCAAGTAGTCAAAGCAGCAACAGAAAGGCAAACACGGGGATCACGAACAGGGCAGTGACAACTTAAATATAACTGACCCTCCAATAGGTAGAAGGCAGCAGGACAGGATGAAGGGTCACGTTCCTTGTTATTGCAGTATGACAATGGACTCTGCCTGGAGGCCACATTTGTTTACTCAACAAAGATGTGTACAGCCTTGCAAACTTGCACCCTAAAGCATGCTTTAGTCTATTTTAAAATGAAATACTCTATTAATGAAAGGGATGTAGGAAGCAGTAGTCCTCATTACTTCAATGATAATGCAATATTCTGAAGGAACTGCAAAACAAAGTAAAGATCAGTGCTCATAAAATATTCCTCCCAGATCCTAGTTAAGTGCCTTTATGTACACACAGGAACATCAAGTTGCATTCTGTCCCAGACTTTCTCTATCCAGTTCAGCTCCAATTGTAGAACTACAAAGATGGCATAAAGATTAGCCTGACATTTGTCGAGTAGCACTACAGCCTGTAGTGTCTCATTCTCCATGGTGTTCGGGCTCTGTGGAAGTCCTTTATCTCACAAAACAGAGTCATAGCAAAACTTCTGTGGGCACTCATGGTCTTGAGGCAGCTGTTGAGATGCTCTGGTACCAAAGTGATTCATATGGCCTAAAATGAAGGTGTCTTCCACATATTCAAGCACAGGACAAGCACTGTCAGGTAAGAATGGTTCGTAATCTGTAAATGCAGCCATCAACTCTGATGACTGTAGGAGAAAAAGTCTAACAAAGCAACTGCCAGGTAGTTGAAATGTACCACTGAACCCACATAATGGAGCCAGACCATCCTGCTGGACAAGGCTCTGAAATCATTTGCACAAGTGAAATAAACACCCATGGGCTTAATGAAGCTCTAGTAAGTCATGGATGGGGCTGTGCAGGTTTTGGCATTACCTTTATGACTGACAACTATTACTGCACTGATGTCACATGCAGATGAGCTGGGAGTGGTAGCTATGCTAATATCAGTGCTGCATCATGCATAAATTATCATTAAGCAAAACTGATGCAAATTAGGATTTGGGAGTGTGTCACCCACATATACATTCAGGAACTGTTTCTGTGTAGCTCAGAGATACATATTTAGTATAATAGGCAGATTATAAAAGCAACACAAGATGTATTTTCTCTGCCAGCCATCATCAGTGTATGATAACAGACAGTTTCTCGTAGGAGAAACTCCTTCAAAAATCAAAATTAGAAGTTATGTACCTACCATAACGTTCCATTTTAGTTGTCTTCTCTCGCCTTCTTTCTTGCTGGATGGGTTTGGAGCCAATCCTCGGCTCCGACTCGGCACTTGCTAAGCTCGAGAGTCACTTTTGCCAGCTCGAAGCAGCCCCATATCTCATGATGCAAGGCGGTAAATACCCAGATCTTGTTTGGTACCTAGAGGGACAACTGCCTAGCATAAAAAAACTTTCCACTAAGGAAAGAAGAGCAACTAGCCTAAAGGGCTGTAAGGGGAAACCAGATAAATAAAACTAGAACTAACTGGTGCCCAAAAATCTTCCAGAGACAAGGGAGATCAAGGTCTGTCCAGGCAAGGGGGACAGGAGGGAGGGTCGCAAGAAAGAAGGCGAGAGAAGACAACTAACATGGAACGTTATGGTAGGTACATAACTTCTAAATGTTAAGTTGTCAATCTCGCCTTCATTCTTGCTGGATGGGACCGCGTCCCTAGCACCTCTATCCTGGGTGGCACAATGGAACAGACTCTTGAGAACCGTGGAACCAAAACTGGCCCTACTCCTGAAGGCCAAATCCAATTTGAAATGAGAAACAAAGGTATGAGGAGTGGCCCAAGTGGCTGCTGCACAAATAGTATCTAAGGGTAGCCTAGCCTGAAAAGCTGTAGAAGTGGCTAGGCCTCTAGTGGAATGTGCATTTGGTTTTGAACACAGTTGTTTGCCCCTAAGTTGATAAATGTCAGAAATGGTGGAAGATAGCCATCTAGATAAGGTCACTTTGGAAACAGGGTGGCCTTTCTTATTTTCAGCATAAGAAAGAAAAAGCTGATCAGACTTCCTGAATTGCTTTGTTCTGTCCAAATAATATCTGAGTTGTCTGTGAACATCTAGATAATGCAATTTTTGTTCTGATCTGTTGGAATAATTAGGAAAAAATACAGGGAGATCAATGGATTGGTTTAAATTTGTTTTTGAAGCAACCTTGGGCAAAAAGGATGGATTAGTTCTCAAGGATACTCTGTCCTTGTGGAAGACCAAATATGGGGGACGAACAGAGAGGGCATGAAGTTCTGACGCTCTCCTAGCCGAGGTAATAGCGACAAGGAATAGTGTCTTCCACGAAAGAAACTTTAATGAACATGAAGCAGCTGGCTCGAAAGGAGGAAGAATTAAGGATGTCAGCACTAGATTTAAGTCCCATTGTGGAGGAGGAACCCTGACAGGAGGTCTCAGGAGAAAAATTCCTTTCAAAAAAGCTTTACAAAGCTTGTGGGACATAATGTTGTGATCTGCAAATCCGACATGAAAGTTCAAGATTGCAGCCAAATGAACTTTGACCGTGGAAGATGAAGAACCCGAGTGAAAGATTTCCGCTAGAAAATCCAAAACTGCATGAACAGGGGCAGTAAAGGGATCTATGTTCCTCGATTTCGCCCAAAGGGAGAAACATTTCCACTTGCTAGTGTAAATCCTTCTAGTAGAGGATTTAAGGGAAGCTACTATGATATCTCTAACGGGGTTAGAGATCATAGGAAGCCTGGATAAGGAAGGAAGTGGAGCAACCAAGCTGTGAGGTTGAGAGAAGGGATGGACCGATGCAGCTGACCCGATTGGTGTATCATAAGATCTGGCACTGGGTCCAGATGCCACGGCTGCACCAAAAGATGACAATGAAGGAACGGAAACCAAATTTGTCTAGGCCAATACGGGGCAATGAGAATCATTTTGGCTCTCAAAACGGTAGCTTTCTGGAGTACTTAGGTATCAATGGAAAAGGAGGAAAGGCATAAAGAAGTCCCTGGGGCCAATCTTGGGTAAGAGCGCCTCTGGGGGGATGGCCCAGAAGTGGGAAGAGAAAGAAGAAGACTGGGCATTCGCTGTTTTGGGGTGTAGCAAAAAGATCGCAACATGGGCGGCCCCACTTCTGAAAAATCTCCTCCACTATAGATTGCTTGAGAGACCACTCGTGAGGCATGAGTATAGCTCTGCTCAATCTGTCCGCTAAAATGTTGGTTTTCCCAGGGATATGCGTTGCTACCAGAAACCGATGAGAGGAGATCGCCCATTGCCAAAGTCTGAGAGCCTCTCGACATAAGGGATAGGACTTGGTTCCGCCCTGCTTGTTGATGTACCATACTACGGACATATTGTCCGTGTGAACTGCAATCGTTCCTAAGGGAAGAAAGTCGTTGAGGGCTTGCAACGTTAAAAGCACTGCTCTCATCTCTAGGACGTTTATGTGCAGGTGGTATTCGAACGGTTGCCACGTCCCATGAACCATCCTGCCCTGATAATGACCCCCCCACCTGATTAGGGAGGCGTCCGTAGTGACTGTGGCTACCGGGGCCAGGAAAACAAAGGGTCTGCCCTAATGGACTTGGGGAGAAGAAATCCACCAGGATAGATGGTTTTTGCAAGTTTGTGTCACCAGGATCTGATGACGCATGGGAAGTTGTTGGTAGGACCATTGTGTGAACAACATCCATTGAAGGAGACGCATGTAAAAACGGGCCAAAGGAAGAAGAGTAATGGCAGCTGCCATGAGGCCCAATACTTTTAGGACCAGTCTGGCTTGCACCTTTTTGCTGGCAAGGATGATCCGCACATGGTTTTGGATATCTAGGATTCTCTGGCTTGTGAGGTTTGCTGACATCCGAACAGTGTCTAAATTTGCGCCTATAACAGTAATAGATTGGCAGGGCAATAAGGAGGATTTTTCGTAGTTGACCGAAATTCCTAAATGAGTGCAGAGATTTAGGGTGTAATCTCTGGCTTGGAGAAGTTGATGCCTGGTGGTGGCTGAGAGGAGCCAGTCATCGAGATACGGAAACACCTGGAATCCTTGACGTCTCAGGTGAGCCGTGACCACTGCCATGCATTTGGTGAACACTCTGGGGGCTGTAGTGAGACCAAAGGGCAGGGCTCTGAATTGAAAATGACTGGACCCCAGCCGAAAGCGGAGAAACCTTCTGGAGCATCTGTGGATTTTTATGTGATAGTACGCATCCTGAAGGTCTATTGAGCACATCCAGTTGTCTTTGCCTAAGAAGGGCAAAATCGATTGAAGTGTGACCATTCGAAATCTTGTCTTCTTCACAGGCTTGTTGAGTCTGCTGAGGTCCAATATTGGTCCCCAATCTCCCGTCTTTTTGGGAACCAAAAAGAACCTTGAGTAGATTCCGGGCTCTGAATGGTCTGTTGGAACTGGCTGAATGGCCCTTTTTTGTAGAAGCTTTGATACTTCTAATTTTGCGATTTCCCTTAGACCGGGTGGAACATCTGGAAGGGAATTTTTGTGAGGGAAGGGACTTTCCTCGAAAGGAATCTTGTAACCCTCGGATATGATCGACTGTACCCATTTGTCTTGCGAAAGGAAAGCCAGGCTTCTGGGTACAGCGATAATCTTCCCCCGACTGCCTCCAAGGATGGACAGTCGGGCAACACCTCAGGGATGCTGGAAGGGCTTGTCAGAGAGAGGCTCTCTGCTGCCCTGGTTCTGTGGACCCCCTCTGCCCCTAGGGCGGCATCTATTATTATTACCCCCTCTGCCTCTAGGGGTAAACTGACCACGTGTGTCCGGCGTGACTCCTTGAGATTTTCGGAACCACATCTTTCCCCCCTTCTGTCCTTTAGGGTAAGGCCTAGAAGGGGTGGAAAAATGGACTCCTACGGCAGAAAGAGTCTTGCCGTCTTGCTCACACCTGGTCAAAGTATCCTTCACCTGAGGACCAAACAATGTTGACCCATCGAAGGGAGAGTTTGTGAAGGATGCCTTAAAGGGATCTGCAAAATTACAGAGCCGCATCCAGGACTGACGTCTAAGAGCCACTCCTGTCCCTGCAGCTCTACTTGCTCCATCTGCTGCATAAGAAATCAGCCACATGGAGGAGTTGGTAATGGAGTTAAGGATTCCTAGCTGAGAAGCAATCTTATCCTGAGCCCCTACAGCTGAAGGATCCTGTACTACTTCACCTAATTCTTTAAGGATGTCCCTTTGAAGTCTGGTGAAGTGACATAAATAATTCAGCGAACGCATGGCAAAGGTCGCTGAGGAAAACATCCGCTTACCATACCTGTCCATGGTCCTAGAATCCTTGTTAGGAGGATGGACTGGTATGGAAGGATCTGCAAGTTCCTTCTTGGTGGCGGCCGCCACCACCATGGCATCAACGGGGACACCTTTTGTAAGAAATTGTTTCTCGGAAGGGGCTGTAATAAATTTAGAAGGCCTCCTGGGAACTGGTTCCACGGAATCAGGAGATGCCCACGCCTTCCGAGCTATCACCTCCATGAGGGGGTCGAAAGGCGGAGACACCCAGGAGGTGGAGGGTCGAGATCCAAACGCCTCTAGGTATACCGACTCATCCTCGGAGGGATTAATGGAGGGCCAGTTTCCCCTCTGTTTTAGGAGTTCTAGGATGTCTGAAAAAGAGACATCCTCAGAGGGGGATCTTGGGGACCCCTCCGACTCATCTAAGTCGGTATCTGAAGTTGTAGACTCAGGGGAGTCTAGGTGCTTCCTCTTACAGGTCCTCTTACGTGGAGGATCTCCTGACGGATCAGGAGAAGCCTTGGAAGAGGGGGTTCTTCCCAGTGGGGAAACCTGAGGCGGTGGATCTCTCGGTCCGGGAGCAAGAGAGTGGGAAGAGACATCTACAGGCAACATAGAGGGAGGAGCTAAGGGGATAGACTGCTGACTGAGCCCGGGGGCCAGCACACTCCTCATCACCTCGAAGGCTCCCCTCCCAGGGAGATCCGAGAGACCCCGCTCCGAAGAAATAGGGGCTCCCGGGCCCACCAAAAGGGAAGGCTCCGAGGCAGATGTCGGAGCCGAGCTCACCAAGGCCGAAGCCCCAAGGGGAAGAGCAGGGTCGGACAAGGGTCCGATGCCACTCACCCCCTCGGAGCAGACCAGGGAAGCCCGACCACCGGATCCCTCCAAGGAAGGTCTCGAGGAGGAGATAAGAGTAGAAGCTGAAGGAGCAGAAAGGGGTGGTATCTGCCCCACAGCCGTAGCAGTGACTATTCCAATAGACTCCGGCTCCGAGCTCTGTAGGAGAGTCGAAGGAGGAACTTGAAGAGGGTGTGGACTAGTAGTCGTCTGTTGAGACGGACTATGAAGCATTTGGGCTAGTGCCTGTGATTTTAACAATCTGCTTACCACTCTCTCCAAATCATGGTCTGAGAGCCTGGAAGACCTAGATGATCGGCTCCGATGGCTCCGCTCCGAAAGAAGAGGAGAGGTCGGAGCCGACAGTATCGGCTCCAAAGAGGGAGACCTGGACCGCTTCCTCGACGGAACCATCGGAGCCGAAGAACCGTCGGTTCCAGATGGAGCCGACAACTTATCGGCTCCAAGCTTGGTCAAAGATGTATCGGCTCCGGCTGGAGCCGACACAGGCAAGGAAATAATGGTATCGGAGCCGGCTGGCGCCGATACCGAAGTCTTCAACACATGGTGGTCGGAGCCGGTCGGAGCCGACACCAATGTGGCAATTAAAATATCGGCACTGATAGCCATCGGTGCCGAAGATTTAGTCAAAATAAGATCGGCTCCAGCCGGAGCCAATCTCGACTCCAAAGGAGTCGGAGTCAGGGCCGAAGGCTTAGTAGCAGAAGCCTGGGCCTTGGAGGTCTTAGAGGGCTTACCCGAAGCAGATTTGGCCGGGGAGCCCTCCGGTTTAAGTAGTCCTCTTAAAATTAATTTATTTCTCCTTTCCTGCAGGACTCTCTGGCTGAAAGAGTGACAAATAGCACAGGAGTCCTGCAGGTGGAGAGGTTCCAGGCAATAGATACAAGAAGTGTGACCGTCTGTCAGAGACATCTGACAGCATGAGTCACACTTCTTGAAGCCTGAGACCCTCTGTTCTTTGGACATAGTGAGCATACACACAAAACACACTACTCACACAGTCCCAGATTCAGAAAATTTAACTTAAAATGGGGAAAAATAAACTCACACACACACCCTGACAGGAAGGGATGGGAGAGGATTGAAGGCCCGACTAAGTAAAACTACAAGGGAAACAGTAAACTAGGAACTAGAGACCCTAAAACAATCTAAAAGTGACAAATACACTAATATATGAGAGAAAAAGGAGGAATGGGGTGACTAAAATTTGAATAACAAATTACTTACCAGGAGCTGGTAAAAGGTGTACCTCATCAGCGAAGCGGCAAACGAGATCTGGGTATTTACTGCCTTGCATCATGGGATGTGGGGCTGCCTCGAGCTGGTAAAAGTGACTCTCGAGCTTAGCAAGTGCAGAGTCGGAGCCGAGGATCGGCTCCGAACCCATCCAGCAAGAATGAAGGCGAGATTGACAACTTAACATCTAACGTTTTATACTACACTCAAATAATGCAGCTGTGTTATGTGATGAACTTCTTTCTTGTCGACCATAAGTAAGAATGACTGCATTACAAAATGGTTTGGACCACATTTCAAAAGTAGGCATTAAATTATATTGTATACAGCTCTTTCAGCCATTCCATTTCCAAAATATGGAACACAGTTTGTCATAATAGAGAACAAATGGGCGAAATGCTTAGTTACACTGTGTGTGTGTGTGTGTGTGTGTGTGTGTGTGTGTGTGTGTTGCCAGGTAAAACAACAAATAATGTTTAAAAGATAAACTCTTTATTGGTGATGACAAAAATAAAAAAAATATTTGACATTCACCTTTTAAGCAATCCTTGAGGACTATTACTTTTGAACATATTAATCGTTGAGTTTTAAATAAAAATTGTGAGAAGCAAAGAGAGGACACCAGAAAATACATATTATACATATGTAAATCCCAAATAAACTTGATGCAGTGTGTTAGATTTGCACAGACAGACAGGTTATGTACGATTTCAAATGCAAGAACTGACTGTCCTTAACGAAGCTGTCCACAGTCCCGATTCCTCACCCTTATTGCACAGCTCTCAACCTTTACCTCCAGAGTTAGGGAAAATGCCCCAGATTAGGGACATTTTTAATGATGTTACAATTAACTTAGAATTTCTTAACAAAACTTCCAATTTTAGGAGGCATGATGCAAAAGTCTGAGAAAAATAAGGGGCATCCTTCCAAAATCATCTTGAGTCTTTGTTGTTTAATAATAGAGTGCCACAATTGTTTTCGTACAATACAGGCATAGCTTCACTTTGTACAATTGTCATTCCTCCTATCCATACCTCACACTACCATGGCTCTATATGTAATGCTTATTCACTCTACATATAATTGATTCATTGACTGAAGCTAATGAATATTTATTATGTATGCACTTGCATCACTACAGGCCCGCAACAGGCGAAGGCCATGGGCTGGGTTTGGGCAGGGTTTGCTACTGTGCATCCATGAGGTACAATAAATACTGTAAAACCACCCTTTAGGGTGAATGGAGGAGAGCTGGTCTGAGCGCTCTTGATAATCGCCACTTTTAAGTCCAACATTATGAATTGTTAATTCAGGAGGTAGATAGTATTCAGCCAGATGCTCTGATAGGGACCACATGACAATTATGCCTGCAGCGTCTTCTGGCTCATATGAATGCAAACCGGGGGGCACATTTGCTCACACTACTGATATAAAGGAGGGCATGTCTCTACAGAGCTGATGCATTACATGCTTATTTGTTACAAAAGTGCTATCAATTAACCACTGAATGGATGAGCTGTGGTCATGGCGATTAGGTGGGGTAGTCAGCAGCATTCGCTCTAATCCTCCCACTCGTCAATGGCAATTTACTAGTCACTCTTCCACACTGGATTTCTGCAGTGTGTTTACCTCTATTAGCCACACCTCTAGACAGGATTTCTGCAGTGCTTCTACCAGTATTAACCATGCCTCCAGATGGAATTTCAACACTGCATGCATGGGTTCTCCCTTTCCAAGCCTGTATATGCACTGTAAAAGCACAGAGGGAAATGGTAGATTGTAGGTGATGTCTGGCCCATGGGTGTTAGCTGGTACTTAAAGTGGCAGTTCCGCTCCATTCTGACAGTTGCATGGATTCTGCAAGAAGGGTATGATTCTTTGAATCCCAAATGTACCTTTTTCACTGGGGATTTTTCTGCCCTCCTTTAATCCTGTGTCTCCAGCCATGCTCAGTTTTTGATTACTAAGCCAACCTTGCAACTCCCAGGAGCCTTATATTAGTATCTTTTTTTTTATTTTGTACTAACTATATATTAAAAATGATTTGTGTATACATTGTCCATGCGCTGGGTCACATGGCATGAGCAACAACACATGCTACCAATTAAGTAAGAACAGGTTAATACAACTGCACAGTGAGAAATAAAGTACAAAATAAAGTGCATATAAAATTATGCAATAGGCACATTATCTCTGATAATATACCAGAAGGAAAGTTCTAATACTGTATTAATCCTAAGGGACAAAGACTTATTTTTATTTATTTATATTTGTCAGAAAATAAAGAACAGTCAAACAAATGTATCACACTTTAAGTATGTTCTTTTTCTAAAACTGGATTCCCATTCCATGACACTTTCCCAGGAAAGCAACTATTATCTGTACATATCCTTTACTCATGCTCAACTTTTCCATTCCTAAGTTTTGGGGAAAGTTGTTAAGTTACCATTAATATAAGCTTTATAATAAAAAATAGACAAATAATGGTGCGATAAACTGGGCTTCTCTTCTCCAGCACATCTTATCAACCTAACCCTTGGAGAAAATATTCATAATATATTTATTACCCACAAAATGTAGCAAATAAACCAGGAAATCAATTTCTGAAGAATGAACCATGTATAGGCTTACCTCAGGCCTTGCATGTGTCCTAACATTAAAGAAATACAACAATGAAAGAATACAAAATGGTGGCAATTGTCTTGACTTCCCATGGGCACGTGTTTGAAATAATGGTCATTTATCAAACCGGGGGGGGGGGGGGGGGGGCAAGCAGACATGCTCATTTGTACCATGCAATTCTTCTACGCGTAAGAGGAGAGTCCTGCCAAGCTAGGAACCGATGCTGATTAGGCAGCTCACATGTTAGCTTTCTCTATTAAACCATCTAAATAGCAGTACCTCAGACTTGAACATGACAAATCTGTGTTAAGAAGGCTCAACGTACTGTACCTTCCTTGTACCCCTAAAACAGACGCATAACGACTGGATACTCTATAATATACACATGCATTTCTTCTTGTCACTGTGGCTGGGTTAATGGCTAAAAAGTCTTCTGAAAATCCAGTTATCTTAATAATAATAAATTCTATTTGGTTGCTTCTGTGTTTTATTGGCTTGATGGGTCAGCTGCATTATAATATGTTTGATCACGGAATTAGAATTCAACACATCATGATACAGAATATCTTACTGTTCCCTGCAGTTCCATATTTAAGGTTCATTACAAGTAATTTAGAATACTGGAAGAAGTAAGCGTACTTTCTGCAGAAGAGTTAATGTGGGAAACTACATAAAATGTAAAACACTGTGACATGCTATAAGTATTCCGCAATACTAAACATTTGTGCAATGATAAACTGAGCAAAAATCACACACTGCCTTTTCTATAATAAACCAATACGATGCACTCAAATGTTTGTCACTGAAGTTATAAAACATCATGTATATTGACACACTGGACATCATATTATTGGAAGATGTGATGTTTAATTCCTGTACTTTATATAACAATTCTGTATTCAGAATGAGGTTTAAGTCTAAGTTATATAAATTCATTTATTAATCTACTGAGATACCAAATGTAATTTAAGCAATTTCAGTAGTGATGTTAAATTCCATTACACAGGCACAGGAATTGATTGGAATCATTTGCTGACAGGAAATAGTTATCTGAGCTAAAACAGAATTTAAGTCTGAAATAGACATTTATGTCATTTACTCAGTGGTGTGAAACTAATATTTGACACATAATGAGCAAAAGCTACAACTGCCGCACCACCTCATTAGCTCATTCATCTGCACGGTTACAAGCCTTAAACTTGGGAAAATGAAACGAAGGCAGTTTTAGAGTACACTTTAATCTTCCTGTTCCTTTATATACCATTGCAAAACATATATATTTTCTATTCCTGGTTTTCACTCACATCTGACAAACAGCTTTGAAGACAACTATAAGCTTTTTTATTTCATTTCTTATTTTTGTCTAAATTCCATTCAGCTAAAAAAGTATCCCTAATGCCACAAAACACAACACACCACTTAAAGTCTTATAGACTTAGCTACAGCCTTCTCTTTGATAAACAGATATAGTAAGGAATATACATGGAAACTTATAAGTTTTTCGGCTTTTCCCAGTTAGGGGTCGCCACAGCGGAACTCTGGTCTGCTCATGACTGGCAGTGTATTTTTACGGTGCCGAGTTGCCAGCCCGACGCCCAACCTTCAAAGAAGGCATGCCCATTCACGCTTGCCCCTACCTGCATGTCTTTAGCATCACTCGACTGCGAGGAGGACATGCAGACTCCACACAGAAAGCAGTCCAACTGAGAATCGAACAGGAGAACCTCTTGCTGTGAGGCGACAACGCTAACTGCTGCCCCACAGCGGCCACAGAAGGAATATACATGGAAACTATTTCTTATTAAATAAATGTTCCAATACAGAAGTATTTTCAAGTCTAATATTTCATGTACTGATTATAACTAATTGCTACTCTGCAAAAGAAATGAAATTGCTCATAGCAACTCTGGGATTCAAAAATGTCTTACAGCACACTACACTGAATTTCTGGAGTAATAAAAGGCAAAGTGTAATGCTTTGGAAGTAATTAAAGGGGCAAGTTCATGTGTAGTATACATGTGCATTGTGGTAAGGACTAAGTAGATTTATAGAGAACACACTAATGTACTGTATGACAGCTTTGCTTTTATTTATGGTTTTATATACACAGACACACACACACACACACACACACACACGTATGCATGTTCCTGTGTGTATGTATATACTTATTTGTATATATATATATATATATATATATATATATATATATATGTATGTATATATGGGTTCCCTTCAGAAGCTCAAAATACTGAAATCTCGAATTTCAGTATTTCGAGCCCAAGAAGCCGAATCCACAGAACACCGAAGGTTCAGAAGCGTGAAATTCAAAACCTTGAATACCAGAGGTTCTGAATTTCGCACTTCTAAACTTCCGCTGCGGTCATGTCTTCAGGTAAGTATGTGTGTGTGTTAAGGGGTTTGGATAGGGGCTGTGGTGTGTGTCAGTGTGTTTTGTTGCTGTGATGTGTGTGTGTGTGCGAGGAGAATGTAGCTTGTGTGCTGGTGTTTTTTGTGTATTTGTATGTAGTGTGACCTCAGAGTGAGGATATTTAAGTAGGGGGGGCATGTGGGGGGCACAGCCCCCCACATGGGGGGTGCAGGGGGGTGGTGTTCAAGGTTTTGAATTTTGCAGTTTTCAGATTTCGTTGTTGTATGGATTCGGCTTCTTGGGCTCGAGATACTGAAATTCGAGATTTCAGTATTTTGAGCTACTGAAGTGAATCCATATATATATGTATGTATATGTAGCATGAACACACATATTGACCACTTATATCAATTAAAAAAAAAAATCTAAAAATCAAAATATTGACAGTTAAAAATATCTTAATACAAAATGTCAACAAAACCTAACCACATCTCAATCTAATGTTTTCCCCCGGGGCAACCCCCCCCGTACCCTCACACCCCCCTGTTAATTTTATATACCAACTCTGAGTTCAAGCAACAATGGGAAAACGGCATATTCCCTTCTGTGGTATAACTTCAGTGTTGTCGCTATCACCCCATGGCTTCTGAAGGCTTACTGACTCCTAGACCCCCAGTTATATTTGATTATTTTCTTCACAGTTATTACACTGCTGTCTTGGCCAGTTACAGTATGCGATATAAAACAAAGCTGAAGACTAAGACACCATGTAAGAAAAGGAAGAAGAAAAAAGTAATATGGATGGCATGGGGAAGCCAGAGTAGTGGAAAATGGAGGGCATCACAGGCAAAGTCCTCAGGGAGGGAGATGTGGCCACTGAGTAGGGCACCATGGAATTCTCTGATTAGGGCTGCATTTCACCTAATTCCAAACTTGCACGTGGAATATGGCCGTATGTACATTAGAGATATAACATGCAAATTTGTCCACAAACAACTAAACAATGAACGAACAGAGAACCACTGGCCAAGACACGGATTTCTGGAACTGAATGTTGCACCAACAAAAACTACACGACAATCTTACCTAGGTTTCATCTTTAATGAACAGACTTCTTCAGAAACTAACATCTCTCAAACCCACTCCAACAATGTATGTTCACACATTTTTACACCCACCTACATTTTCATTAATCAATTAATGTATTAATTAACTAGTTAAAGCTATATGCTTCTACACTTTAAAAATATATAGATTATTGAACATGAAATACACACTTTAAACTCTGATCTAACACATGCTGTTACATAAATCCCAAACATTCATGATATTACAGTCCTTATAAAAACATATTTTTAAAAATGTATATATATATATATATATATATATATATATATATGTATCAATGTCTTAAACTAATATAATTAATACATATCATCCCCACATCTTTATAAACATTTGTAACTCTGTTAAAATTAAATTTAATTTTATTTAAAAATATTGGGATGTATCCCGTTGGAATACAGCCCAATAATCATACAATCGATCATCCTAAAATGTGTTTTAATTTTAAAATGGGGATCATACTGATATTGTCATTGATGCCCGGAAATACTGTAGCGTTTAATCTTAACTGCCATTTTATTTCACATATATCCAAATGCACATCCAAGACAGCACCCTGACAATCTTTTTTGATATGCTGTAATATACAAAACTTGAATTTGTGCTCTGGACACTGCTCAATACATCTAACTAAAGCATTGGTATTTTTCATTTGCCTAATGTCTAATATATGTTCACTAATTCTTTCTCTAATTGTTCTACAAGTTTACCCTATATAAAAAGCCAAACAATCTTCACATTTTGCCATGTAAACAACATTTTTGGTATAACAATCAAAGTGCCCATATATACCAATGGACACACCCACAACATTTATTTTTTCTCCGGTAACCAAGATGTACTTACATATACTACATCTACCACACTTAAAATTACCCTTCCTTTGATTCGTATTGCCAGTCTCATTAGCACAACTACCCCCCATTTCCAATAACTGCTTAAATGACTTCCCTTTTCTAAATACATTTTTTGGGGCCTTACTCAACTTTCCCCATACATTGCTATCCAATTTCAACAGTCTCCAATTGTTGTATATAATGTTAACTATATGTTCAGCATCGTAATTATAAGTAGTTATGAAAAACATTGATTCACTCATTTCAGTGACAGTATTTATTATTTCATTTCTCAATTCCACTATTGGATGCGTGTCCACTTGATGACCCCCATTTTCATTTATTGTCAATATTGCCCTATAAAGTCTATTAGCTCTTTTATGTTTTATTTCATCCATAATGGAATCACACAAAATAATAGGATATCCCTGCTTAACAAACATACTCTTAATGAACTCAATTTCATTAAGAAAATCCTCATGTTCACTTACCATTCTGCCTGCCCTAACCATTTGACCTTTTACTATCGCTTTTTTCTGATGGTTAGGCAATACGAATCGAAGGAAGGGTAATTTTAAGTGTGGTAGATGTAGTATATGTAAGTACATCTTGGTTACCGGAGAAAAAATAAATGTTGTCGGTGTGTCCATTGGTATATATGGGCACTTTGATTATAATACCAAAAATGTTGTTTACATGGCAAAATGTGAAGATTGTTTGGCTTTTTATATAGGGAAAACTTGTAGAACAATTAGAGAAAGAATTAGTGAACATATATTAGGCATTAGGCATATGAAAAATACCAATGCTTTAGTTAGACATATTGAGCAGTATCCAGAGCACAAAATCAAGTTTTGTATATTACAGCATATCAAAAAAGATTGCCAGGGTGCTGTCTTGGATGTGCATTTGGATATATGTGAAATGAAATGGCAGTTAAGATTAAATGCTACAGTATTTCCGGGCATCAATGACATTATCAGTATGATCCCCATTTTGAAATTAAAACACATTTTAGGATGATCAATTGTATGATTATTGGGCTATATTCCAATGGGATACATCCCAATATTTTTAAATAAAATAAAATTTAATTTTAACAGAGTTACAAATGTTTATAAAGATGTGGGGATGATATGTATTAATTATATTAGTTTAAGACATTGATACATATATATATATATATATATATATATATATATATATATATATATACATTTTTAAAAATATTATGTTTTTATAAGGACTGTAATATCATGAATGTTTGGGATTTATGTAACAGAGTGTGTTAGATCAGAGTTTAAAGTGTGTATTTTATGTTCAATAATATATATTTTTTAAAGTGTAGAAGCATATAGCTTTAACTAGTTAATACATTAATTGATTAATGAAAATGTAGGTGGGTGTAAAAATGTGTGGACATATATTGTTGGAGTGGGTTTGAGAGATGTTAGTTTCTGAAGAAGTCTGTTCATTAAAGACGAAACCTAGGTAAAATTGTCGTTTAGTTTTTGTTGGTGCAACATTCAGTACCAGAAATCCGGGTCTTGGCCAGTGGTTCTCTGTTTGTTCATTGTTTAGAGATATAACATGACCTATACCTTTTATGGGGGTGGTGTATGTACATCAGGCATAAAGCATGACCTATACCTTTTATGGGGGTGGTGTATGTACATCAGACATGAAGCATGACCTATACCGTTTATGGGGTGGTGTATGTACATCAGAGATATAGCATGACCTATACCTTTTATGGGAGTGCTGTATGTACATCAGAGATATAGCATGACCTATACCTTTTATGGGGGTGGTGTATGTACATCAGACATGAAGCATGACCTATAACTTTTATGGGGAGGGTGTATGTACATCAGAAATCTAGCATGACCTATACCTTTTATGGGGGTGGTGTATGTACATCAGAGATTTAGCATGACGAATACCTTTTATGGGAGTGGTGTATGTACATCAGACATAATGCATGACCTATACCTTTTATGGGAGTGGTGTATGTACATCAGACATAATGCATGACCTATACCTTTTATGGGAGTGGTGTATGTACATCAGAGATATAGCATGGCATTTATATGTTATGGGAGTGGTGTATGCACACAGACATGAAGCATGACCTATATATTTTATGGAAGTGGTGTATGCACATCAGACATGAAGCATGACCTATATCTTTTTAGGATAGTAACTCACATACACATTGTAAGACCAGGGAATACCTAGCCCTGAGTGAGTGCTGCGTATGTTGTTGGCAGCAACCAGAAAAGCATTTCCATTTGCTAATATATGATTTTCTAGTAGCAGGCCTTCTTGTCTCTGTTGGTACCTGCTGCACATCCCAGAAAGCAGGTGGCTTAAAGGAATTAAGAGCCTATCATCCAGCTAGGCAACTGAAGTTGATTGGTGTCGGGGTGTATCACACACCCTTGTTCTTGGATGAGTAGATACAGTATGTGTGGAAGCTTGTGGTACTTGTCCCTGGCCATTTCCAAACATAGGGAGAACCACTATTGTCTGGGCCAGAAAGGAGTCACCACAATGATCTTGGGGGATTCCTTCTGAATCTTCAGGAGTGGAAGTAAAAGGATACAGGAACATTCCTGTCTGAGGAATATAAAATAAATTTGTCTTCCAGGCCTTCTTGCATGGAGTCCTTGAACAGACTCCTGCCAGTTGATTGTTCAGAGAGGAGGCAGAGAGAACTACTTGAGGAACTCTCCACAGATGGATCAAATCTTGGAAGACCCCCTGATCTAGTGTTCATTCCTGAGGGTCCGCCCTTGTCCTGCTCAGCTTGTCTACCACACAGTTTTGTTCTGATGGAATGTAGGATGCTATATCCCAAGCAAACATGACTAGTCTGCAGATGGGGTATGACCTGGATCCCCTTGCTTGTTGATGCACTGCATGACCATGGTATTGTCTAACAACTTGAAGAGGTCCAAGGGAACCAAAGATGATTCATAAACTTGAGTGCCTTGAGCAGGGCATGCATCTCTCTAACATTTATGTGCTTGCATCAGTCCTTGGTGTTCTACATACCTTGCACTTTTATCCATCCTGAAACTGCTCCACTAGTAACATCAGAGGTATCTCTGTTGACTGACCGCTTTGGAACAGGGATGGAGAAGGGGAGAATTGGATTTTGGAATATGTTTTGTCTTTATCAAGTGATCTCTATTCTACTAAATCCCAGCACTGAGATCTAAAAAGACGTGGTGGTGTTGTTGGGGCCAAAAAGACTTTAGACATACTTGTAACTGTCTCATGTGGAGCCCTGCAAAGGTTATCATGAGAATCATAGAAGCCATAAGACCCAAAATCTTGAGGTATTCCCTCACAGTGACCGAAGTCTGAGAGGAAACATATCTAGATATAGATTTTTTTCCTGTGGAAGAAAAGTTCTTTAAACTGTGGTGTCTAGTTGGCATCTCAGAAACACATTCCTGTGAGAAAAGGTCAAGAAAGAACTTTCAATATTCCCTTGGAATCCCAGCTCATTTAAGACATCTCTTACCAAAGTGAGAAATTCCTGACATCTGAGACTTTGCAAAGATATGTGAGTTCTCTAAATAAGGCAAATGTAGATACCCTGTAGCCTGCAATGCAATATAACTGGAGCTAGGCACTTTGTGAACGCTCTTGGAGCAATGGATAAGCCAAAGGCTAAGGCAGAGAACTGCTAATGTAATCCAGACACACTAAACTTTAAGAAACACCTGAAGTCTGGATGAATAGGAATGTGATGATACTCATCTTTTAAATCTAGTGCTAACAGGAAACTTGAATGAGGAAGAAGAGGTAACAAGTTGTGAAGTGACGTCATTTTGCATTTCGACACCATCACAAACAGGTTTAGGAATGAAAGATCCAGATCTGTTCTCAGAGCAGTTTTTTTCCTTTGGCACTAAAAACATCCCTGAATAAAATTAATTTCCCACCTGAGAAGGGGGAACGGGTTCTGTCACTCCCTGGGACAGCATGTGATGGACAGGTGGAAACAAGAGAGTCTGGTCTGGAAGATGAGAAATTACCTCCCACTGCCATCTGTAACCTACCCATCTGTCTGAAACTATCTCTTGCCAAATATAAAATTGGAGATTCAGACTTTCTGGAAGAAAAAAGGAGGAAATGCCAGGGTTGGGGGGGGGGGGGCAAAATCTATTAAATAGTCACACTGGCTTACTGGACTGTCTTCAGTTTTGGGAGTTTCCACGATTCATCTTGGAAGCTCCAACTCTGTTTACCTGCATTCTGTTGAGACTGTTTATTTTTGTTTATTAACAAAACTGGTTGAGGCGTTAAAGAAACACTTTTGGAGAAGGAGGGCTGAAATAATCTCTCTCTGTATCAGCTTACCACTTTCTTTCATCACTCTTTTTGATCACATCTGAGGCAAAGGGGCAAAAACTAAATCTCTATCCAAAGGAGAAATTAAAATCTCATTTTAACATCGTCTGAGAGGAGGTTCTGTGAACACAGTCATGCAAAACTCCTCAAAACAGTACCAGTTGCCATAGCCCTTGAAAAAGTATCAACAGAGTCACACACACACTGCAAACAATGAGTATTGACTTGAACATTAAAAGACTTTAAATCATTTAAAGCAGATGTTTTCCTTACAAGAAAAAACTGCAGACCAAACATTCCTTGTACTTTCACAATTAGTTAGGACATACGTTAAGTTGGAGAAGCATACATGTTTTCCCCATGCTAATCAATAATCTTCCCATCCTTATCAGAAATAGTAGGATTGTAATTAACTAACTGCTTGGCAGCAGAAGGATTAACTAAAGCTATAGCTGCTGGGTCAGGTTTGGGAAAAGTGTATAAAAACTTAAATGACTGAGGAACTTTATACATCATATCTGCTCTTATAGGGGAACACACATCCTCTAGTGCTGACAAAACTGGAATAATTGGTGTATGTTCTGGAAATTTCTTCTGTATCAGCTCATAGTATTTTCTTAAGGAGACTGAAAAACCTGAGTGTTCTCTCACTGAAAACACTGGGATAGTTTAGAAACAGTCTCAGAGAAAGAGACCCCCCCCCCCCAACAGCAATGGTCAGAAACTGAGCTCTCCTCTCAGTCCAGATCAGAAATCTGAGAGAAAATCATGCATCTGTCCCTTCATCCACCTGTCCAGATTCAGAATTTTTGAATCTTTTCAGGAAAGGAGGCATCCCTCTTTCTTTTACCAGAAACCATCTTACAAGTAATATCAACTGCCTGAATTAAATCCTGAACCAGTCTCAGTACACCACTCCTGTCTAAGGACATGTGAGAAGTAGAAGATACCTGTATAGTTTTATGTTTCTTTTTGACCAGAAAATGGGACAAACAGCATTATTAATGGCAACAGTAGCTTTCCCTGGGATAGGATCAACATTCTGACAAAACAGGGAAGGCTTTCCTGTTCCCCCTGTCAGGAATGACAAGAGTTGCTTTCCCTTGCTCATTGATGGGACTCCAACAGCCACAGAGGACATGGCTAACCCCCAGTCCATAGTGCCTGTAGGTGCTACACCAGAGAGGTCCAGTGTAAAAGATGAGCAGCTCAGCAGTCTGAGGTACAACTAATGGCCACAGTAGAGTCACACATCTCTGGCTGAGGCAAATTGCTAGCCTGCTGTGATGGCAAAGGCTGTTTGCTTAACATTTTCTTTTTGTGGCTGGCAGAAGGCCTGACCTTGAGACCATTAGACTGTTCCATGGTCAAGCCAACTATTTCCAGTGGAAAACAAGCAGCAAATGCCAGTAAAAAACAAAAAGTCTTTAAAAGTAACTTTTTCACAAACACAGTAAAAAGCACTTTAAAGCACTTTGCTAGCCCCACAAAGTAAAATAAGCATAATTTCTCCATAGAAAAACTGGGTTTCAGTTACTTTACGGAACACAAAGTGATTAAAGTGACAAGAAAAAAACAGCATTCCCTTTTAAAAGTACAGTACAGCTTAACTTTAAAATAACTTTTCTTGAACAAAAAGTTATCACAAATAAACAAAACTATTAAATGGAAGTTTTGTTTTTTCCCCAAAGGGAACTTATCTGCCCAGCAAAGGAACAGCATAAGCTGACCATCTATCCTCAAAAGCCTCAAAGGAGTGTACTCTTTGGAAGCAGTGAAATTCTTAAGAGCTTGCTGCCCAAACTCATCTTTTGGTCGGTTCAGCTTCAGCTGCCTGACAGTTTGTGTGTGTGGAAGGTGCCCTGAAGCTTTGGAAGCCAGACAGCTGTTTCATCTGTGGCAGGATATAACCCCCATATAGCTAAAGCTACTGTATCAGTGATCAATACAATGACTATTTAAAGTTAAGTTCTTCTGTGGCAGGATATAACCTCCATATACCTAAAGCTACTTCATCAGTGATCAATATGATGAAGACTAAAAGTTAATTTCTTACCATAATGATAGAGCCATGTTGTCTGCTTCTATACCTCTTCGACCCATGGGTTATCAGATCTGTTCAAGATCCGGCTATAGATCAATGTGTGTGTATGTACCTTTACGAAGCTATCTAAGAGCTTGCACAAGTGTATAAATACTGATCACGTGCAAGTCTGACTGCCATTTTCTAGTAAACTGTTGAGATGTAGACATGTATGTATGTCTGCTAATCAGTTCATTTATATTTTATTTGATGCTGCTATCCATCTTAATGTGTTTATGTAATAAATCATCTAAACAAACTACCCAGCCTGCTTATCATCTATGTTAGAGAGGGACAAGCAACATGGTGTCAGAAGACGCATGTCTAAAAGGTCATGGTGTCAAAAGAAGCATGGCCAAAATGACTTGTTGCCAGAAAGAGCTCCAGTTTCTTCAATTTGAGTCCAAGAGGCACCCAGTTGGTACTGGAGGAATACAGGAGTGAATCATCCCTACTGCATGTATAATTTGGAAGACAGGTCAAAAATGAATTTCAGATGTTAGGACCTGCTCAAGTAATTTCTTATTTGCAAAATATGCAACGAGGCATATAGAATGCTCTAAACGACTTTTGAATAAACTGATATGTTCAATATTGATAAAAATATCTGGATGACTACGGAAAATGTATGACTCAAAGTCTGACTGCATAAAATGAATAAAATAAGAGAAACGGCCGCATTTTCACTAAGCACATATTTTTCGTATTAATTAAAGATATCTAAGTTATCAGACGTGTATGAAGTGTTCACGTTTGTGCAGTATTACAGTAAAGTTATTTTGCAAAATACACCCATTTCAGAGCATATTTCATAAAGTACAGTATTTCGAAGAGTTTATTGTGCATTTGAATGCTATTACAAGCGCACAGCACAGATTGTTCGTACATTACAAGGGGCATACTTTCAGTGTGTTTGTGCATACTTTGTGGGCATGGCAGACAGATTTAGAAAACCCAGTGCACTTGTGTTTCACAATAATACTGCAGGGAACTGGAGAGTGTTTGAGCAAGAGTATGACATTTTCATACAGGCTGCATTTTCTGATAAAGATGACCATACAAAGACATTTATTCTGCTTAATTTAGCTGGATCAGAAGCCATTGAAAGGGAACGTTAATTTGTGTATGCACCTACTATTTTTGCAGGAGGGGGAAAACCATCACATTGTTGTACTGGCTGAGTCAAAGGAGAATCCTGAGTATGAAAATGTAAATTTAGAGAAATGTGCAACACCCAGACAAACATTACAATGGAAAGGCACTTATTTTATACAAGGGATCAAAAGCCTGATGAAACTTTTATAGCATATATAACTGACTTGAGAAATAAGCCTAAAACTTGCAGATCTGGTGATTTAAGGAATGAGCTGATAAAAGATAGACTTGTGTGTGGTATTAAGGATGATGCTGTGAGAAAGATTTTGCTTCATGACAGTGATTTAACTTTGAACAAGACCATTGAGATTTTCCAGATACACGAGCTCACAGAAAAGCACACAAATATGCTTACAAATGAGAGATGCATGCGTCCAGTAACGTCTAGAGCTCATGATGATAGTATGCAGCACATGGTTAAAAGAAACAGGCCCAGGCACATGGCAGCAACTGTAGCCCCTGCAGCACCCACTTGTAAACCCTAGAGTTCTCCAGCAATTTCCAGAGTTCTCACAGTCTCAGTGAAGCATAAGAGTGAGATAACAAACTCAAAGCATGAGCCACCACCCAGTTTCATTGCCAACTGTCATAACTGTGGTGGAAGTCATGAATCTAAAGGGAAAAGTGTTTAGCTTTTGGTCAGCAATGCCACAAATGCAATAAATGAAATAATTTCAAAAGGTTTTGTAAATCAAACAAGGGGCATTCTTTTATTAAAAGAGAACATTCAAAGAGACAAGTTGATCAGTTAGAAAACTGCAATCCTACTGTTTATGTTGATGGTGTGTCAGTGCTTAATGAAACAGTCACTGCAGTAGATCTATGGACAAAGAATGAAGTATGTTGTACTGTTCGGATAAATGGCAAACCTGCAGAGCACAAAGTTGACACAGGTTCCAAGTGCAACGTTATGTCAGCAGAAACATTTGCCAGTGTGTGTCATGGTGAAAAGCTTGATCTGGCAAACTGTATGAAACTTGTTGCTTATGGTAGTGAAGAAATTCAGACTGAAGGCTCAGTAGTGTTTTCATGTTACTCTGCTGGGAGATGTTACAGCTTGTTGTTTTATGTGGTCAAAAGGCACATCCAGTCATTATTAGGCTTAGAAACAGTTTGAAAATGGGACTACTTTCATTTAACAAGGAAGTCCATTGTGTTAGCTTAAAAGACCACTACTCTAATTTCACCCAGTATATTTTTTCTACCTATGCTGATCTTTTCAAAGACAAACTAGGGAAGCTTCCAGCTGTGTATTCCATGAAGTTAGAACCAAATGTCAGTCCAGTTATCAGGCCAGCTCAGAAAGTTCCAATAGCTATGCAGGACAGAGTCAGAGCTGAGTTAGATACAATGGTGTGACAAGGTGTAATTTGTCCAGTAGATTAACCAACTGAATGGGTATCTTCCACGACGACAGCTCATAAGAAAAGCTCAGATGGCATCAGAATATGTATTGATCCAGAAATGGCCTCTGAGAAGGGAGACTTGAGTAACCCTTTCAACATGAATTTATTTTTGCACTCATTAAGAGTGCGTTGACTGAAACTCTGACAAATGTCACATGGAGGCTGCACCGAAAGGTGGGGCACTCCCAAACAGTATACACAGTCGTCATGAGAATCACTGTTAGGCAACTTGCCCTTACATGAAGTACAATGCTTAAAACCTGAAGTACCTTTCTTATCTGACATCTTGATAGAATAAAACACCACAGGCCAACTGCATAATTCAACTATAATGAAGTCAACTCCGCTCAAAAAATCACAAATATAACAATACACTGTACGTAGATAAAAGAAAGGGAAACACCTGAAAAAAGTCAAAGCTAGTAGGGTAAACAGGAGAGACAATACCAACAGTGGTATTGGAGAAATACCACAAGGGTAAGGGAGGAAAGGCCGTACAAACAATGGGACTTGAAAGTTTATCAACGGTAACAATGGGAAGAGGGAAAATAACAAGGTCAGGCAGAAGAAAAGACATTAGAAATACTAAGCGCTTAATAAACTATGAAGATATCCAAAATCTTTCACACAAATACCAAAAAAGTTTCAATTAGCTGAGAGCTCAGCTGAAACGTAACTTTCAGACTACGTGGCAAACAAGATCTGGGGTAACAGGGAGAAGGGCATTCTGGGTACATACTTAGCTCAAGAGTTTTTTTGGCTAGCACAAGCTTGGTAATAAAGCCGACTCGGTTCCGAGGGCTCGGAACTGAACCTCATCAGTGATGAATGGAAAGAAGATTAACATCATCAGATCATATTTTATATTACCTGCTTATATCACTGCTACCAGTGCATTTTGTATCACATGTAGTGGTAAGTAATCATATACACTTTTCTGGAATTATGCAATAATTGTTCATGGGTTCTTTGACATGTTAACCACAATTGTAAATGCTATTTTCTGAGTTCCTTTCCCCTGACAGTTCCTACAGGTGTTTTGGCTGCATAACTGAACCTAGGTCGGGATCACTGTCAGGGCTTCGTCCTGCTATAACAATGTAGCTAGCTTGCTTTGCAAGACTTACAGACTTTGGCACATACTATTGGACCTGGATGTATTTGTAAATATTAGTACTGTGTGCTATCAGTCCTTAGCAGACTACACATTTTGCAGACAATAAAATTCTAAATCCTCATATGCTAATGAGGCCTATTATTTAAGTATGGCATTGGAGAGCTAAATATTACAGTGAATATATTATACAAATTTGTAATATTCTGAGACACGTGTATACATACAAAGGGATTATTATCTCTACAAATTGAGATAGTGCAGTTACCTGACACCAAGGTACATCCACTTACTATATCACATCCACAGGACTGTATTCCTTTTTAGGCCTGTGTTGTATAATCACATGACTACAGTGTTTGCTTCAGATACAATATTTCTACTGTAATGCATGTTGTAGGCACCTGCTGTGGGTGCTGATGTATATTTCTCCATACACGCGTACTGTTCATAGCTATGTGATGTTCTCAGAACAGAAGACCGTTTGCCTTCTGCCTTGTCAATACTACAATGCATGTCTATATCACACATGAACACTGTCTGATTCATTGCCCCTTAATTACAATAGTGCAAGAATTTCTGGAATTCCTACTTCTGAATGTGTGCATACAGCCATAATGTAAGCAAAGCCAACATTCACTGCATAAGTCCAGTGGATAAAGTCTCCCTTGTAACTATTACAGTTCCTTTGCTTATCACACGAGTATTGTTGAGGAAATGAGCGGATTCCACACACAATACACTACTGGAGAACAGACTTTCTCCAACAAGATATTAATGCATGAGGATAGCCCAGAATCAAGTCTGCAGCTTCATGACAGCACGTTAAGCCACTGGGAAGCACAAACTGAGCTAAAAGAAATGGACACCATTTTGACCATCTTGTTTATGTTCGCTAAAAGTGGCAGTTTAGCAAGCGTAAAAAAAGCAAGAGAATTAAAACAAACGGTACAAGTTACAAAAGTAACTGCAGCAGCAATTACAAAGACTCTGTTTTTACTTTCCCCTCACCCCATGTAGTGAGTGCGGGAAAAAAACAAGAACAAGTAATGCAGGTGTGGGTGTGTGTGTGTACATGGATGTTTATGTTAGTGTATGTATGTGAGAAAGAGAGACAGAGTGCAAGCACAAACACCTCAGAAATTCAGTGCTAACTCAGCAGTAATAGAGTACAAAAGTGCAAAATCAGGGACAATGTTTAAATATTATTCCAATTCATTTAAATATGATCGAGCAATTGCTTTAACATCAACATGATTTCTTCTGGGCAACAAAAAGTATAAGACTACACTGTCTGGGTAGTCTGGATTTATTAACTGAATGCGTTCCTCAAAGATTTACCAGAAAACTCAATACTTCTCAAGGGACAGAGCATAAATATGAGGCAAAATTAAGGACATTTTGAAAATCAGAGACAGCTGAGGGGTGTGCAGGGTAGTTGCAATGCTTGCCACTGTATTTATATTTCATTAATTTAATCACAGAGAGACATCTGAGATGTAAACAATCAACACACACGCAACTGTGTATGTTTCTGTGTCAGCACACATGCTCGTTCGTCTCTCTCTCTGTGCATTTGTGTATTTTTCTGTGCAGATGTGTGACAGACTGTCTCTAAGAGAGAAAGAGGGATAAGACAGGAAGTGTGTGCACACGTGACATGCCTGCACATGTGTCTGTACATATTACTTCCTCAGTAAGCACACCCTATCAAACATTTTTCTAGCACAAACTACCCTCTCCCTTACCACCATTTCCCCACATTTTTCTCAATCCCAGAAATAGTTTGGCCTTATTAATAAGCACTAAATAAAATGTATATAGTGTAAGCCTCTTGTAAACGTGGCTGTGTCTACAAATACACTAACACTTCTTGACATTACAGTGCGCAACATACATTGTTATACCCGTGACTTAATACTTTACTACCAACACAGTACACCACCATAAAACAAGCTGAATAACTTG
This sequence comes from Protopterus annectens, assembly GCF_019279795.1. Lineage (NCBI taxonomy): Eukaryota > Metazoa > Chordata > Ceratodontiformes > Protopteridae > Protopterus > Protopterus annectens. The sequence continues at coordinate 43,396,779 of NC_056745.1, forward strand.
TCTAACTTCCAGTTTAATACAGGTATTTGTATGTTTGCTCATGCACATCCATACTTACAGCAGTTTCAGTAAAAATGTTTCTATATATCATCCATTTCAACATGTTATAGTGATCAAACTAGTGCGACTGCGTACTTTAACTCAGTATAAAATGTTATGTAAACCAATGCAATATGCTGTACCATTTTCTAGTGCTACACTAAAAAAGATGGCACTAATGTTTATGGTGCCTAAAATAATCTACACTGTATCTTGTACGGTACTGGTGGAGCTCTTCTCCCCAGGTCTCTGCCAAACAGATGTTCTTCCCCCAGTGGGACTTCCCCTGTCAACAAATGAAAATAAATAATCAAATCAATAAATATTAAATGCTTACAATACATATATTTTCTCTCCAAATAAATTTATATTTTCCATATTAACATAGTAGTGAATATATTCTAATAATATGAGCAGAATAAATGAAATTATGAAAAAAAAAAAAAAAGAAAAAAACTATATACAATATGTACAAAGGCCTTTTAGGTGTAAAATACATCCTCCAACAACAAATACATAGCATACAGCAACTTTGAAATGTTATTCAAAGGTACTATTTTACATCAATATGCATATAGTAATAATAAAGCAATACAAACCAAATTAACAGATAGCCCATTTTGTAAGTACAATAATATTGTCAGGGCTGGGCATTATAGGGAATCTAATGGAAGTTCCAGTGGGGAAGAGGCCCCCCCACCTGCAGAGTTAGGCCTCACAACATCCCTGGGCAGTCTCTCATTCCCAGAATAACAGCCAACCTGTCGGACGTTATTGTTTGCTTATCAAACTGCCCCTTTAATTACTCTGAAAACTGCACAGTAGCACAAATCGTTGAAGTCTTGCATACAGTATTATCCTGTATATTATGACACTGCACTAGACATAAAAGGCAACAATTGTACTGTAATCCCTTTTGTTGGTACCTACTGCGGGCACAGATATTTCATACTCTTAGCACACAAACTGTTTGTTGTCCACAACTGACCATTACTGTATTCCATGCATCCACATGCAGTTGCATACATATGGGGCTGTGTAGCTGACAAAAAAAGCTTTTATCCACGGGCCTCCAATGAAACTGGGCACCTACTCAATTAGACTTTCCCGGTGCTCAAATGCAAATACATAAAAAATAAATAAAACAATAACTAAAAGTTCACTTTGAAAACATTTTCTTTTTTCTCTATTTTCAGAGTGCAATTCTTTCACCCCCTCTTCCCCAACAGATATATGTTTGCACGCACGTGCATACTTACACGAGTATGTCGGAAAACAATCAACTCACCAAGTATCAAACTCCAACATTCAGGAAAAATATTAAAAAAAAAAACATTAAACAACAAATCTAAGCAAACAGAAAGAAAAAAATACTAAGTAAAAAATGTCAAAAAAAAATCTTATGTACAGGGGAGCAAGCCTTATGCATTCCAGACTTAAATAGGTTCTCTCTCTCCCTATATATATATATATATATATATATATATATATATATATATATATATATATATAAAGCTATATCTAATTTTATATATATATATATATATATATATAAAACCTATATCTAATATTTATATATATATATATATATATATATATATATATATATATAAACCTATATCTATCTATCTATATATATATATATATATATATATATATATATATATATATTATATAAAACCTATATCACACACACACACACACACACACACACACACACATATATATATATATATATATATATATATATATATATATATATGTATGTATATAAATATGGGTCTACTTCAGTCGACTTACCATTTCAACTTTCGTATCATCAACACGACAACGTCAAAAGTTTGAAAACATGAACACCAGGAACAACATATTTTCTCTCTGCGTAAGTAACCACTTGGCCACCAACAAATAAAATAGAAATGTAACAAAATTAAACAGCCAAAGTGGGGTTGTTTCACCACCCAATTAAATATACCAACTCTGAGATCGCACACCAGTGACGAAAAGGGCACAGTTCACTATGGTAGCCAAGTGGTTACTTACCCAGAGAAAAAATATGATGTTCTGGGTGTTTGTGTTTTTAAACTTTTCGACATTGTTGTCTCGAAAATATGAAAGTCAACGAAATGATAAGTTGACTATATGAAAGGAACCCATATATATATATATATATATATATATATATATATATACCAACTCAAAGACATCTTCTTCCTACAAAAATAAATCAGTATAAGCACTCATTAAATACAGCACAACCAATATACCAAAAATTACACTCAAACAACATTAGCATTCACACACACAGTGTATGCATGCTAATCATAACTCTCAACCTCTTAGTGCAAGAAATCTGGACAAAGTCCTAAAAATAGGGACATATTTTAAATATTGCACTTATAAACTTAGAAAGTTGCTGGAGTAACAGGGTTTGTTTTAACATACATTTTCTGAATGATTTGAAGCCTAAATGTATGTCATTATTTAGTGACTTCAGTCCTCAGATCATCCCAGTGATTTGCCAGAAAGCAACAATTATTATAAGGAACAGACCAAAAATATGAGCCAAAAATCTGTACATTCTGCGAAAATCTGGACAGTTGAGAGGTATGGAACATAAATTAAGCTACTATAAACTGCATAAGTGCATTATCTATAAATCTGCATAGTTAATCTTACAACTCGCATACATAAACTCCTTCTGGCATTGCCCATTTAAATACCCCAAAAACAGGACACTGTCCCTTTAACTACTGCGAAGATACAAAGCAATGACTAAGACGTTTTGGAATTGCTCGAAGGTTAGTGACCCAGTTTTATTTCTTTTGTACTTATTATCTGTGCAGATTTCGGGGCTTCATTACAGGTCACATTTATAAATGCGATTACACATTTAATAGGATGCTTCCAATGCCATTTGTTTGTTTAGATTTCCTAAAAGCAATTTATATTTTTACTACACTTTTTGCTCTCCTGTTCACTGCCATATAGGGTACCCTTAAAAATGAGCTCTGACTATTTTTCTTTAATTTCCCAACCCAAATATTAAAACAGCATTGATGGTTAAAGTACAATGTACTCTGATCTGACAAAATGTTTAATATCAGGTAGAAAACACAAGGTCAAGATTCCTTTTCAAGTTACTCAGCCAATATAATTGTGTCAGTTTTGTAGTGATTCAGTAGTCGAACCTGTTCTGTAATCTGTACTTTCATGTCTACATCTGTATGTTCAAGCTGTAGGAAATATAGGAATGAGTCAGACAGAAAAAAATAATTATACTTTATAAAAATATGTTTCAATACAACCAGTAATGTTTGATCAGAGTGAGGCGAGTCCATACTGTGCAGCTTTAGGCAGGAAAAGTGATTTACAGCCTTAGCGGCCTTTTTCATGTCGTATTCTGCTCTTCATTTAAATGCAAGATAGATGTAGTTTAAGCTTCGTTGATTCACAACTCCTTAAGCTCCTAATATTATACTTTGACTCAGAAAGTATCCTGAAAGAAAGTACAATTATACAAGTCAACTTGCCATAACAGCAGATGTTCAAGTGATCACTGCTGCAGTTGCCTTAGCTATATGGGTTACACCCTACTAAGGGTGCAAGAGCCAGACAGCTTCCAAAGCTACACAGCATTTTACATGAGTCCAGTCAGTCAGCTTGAGCAGAGATGAGTAAAAAGAAAGGTTTGGGTGCCAAATCCTTCAGAGCTTTCATGCCAAAAGAGAGAATGCTTACCCTTTAAGGACAAAGGTAGGAAGAACAAAAAATAAATCTTCACACCCTTTAACAACACACCAGAAACAAGAAAGGAGGAGGGAGGGAGGGAGCGGCTACTGTAGCAGTGATAATTCTAACATCTACTCTTATAGTTAGTTTACTTGCAGAACTGTACTATGTTCATAATATTGATCAATGCTGCAGTAGCCTTAACTATATGGGTAGATCAACCCTAGCTTAGTATATTTGGGAGGTGGAAGCGAAAGGGTTCAGGAGCCCCTGGAGAATGTTTTTGCACATCTTGATCTACACTGAGAGAAGGAATCTATTTATTTATTTATATTTGTTTACCGAGTAATGTCCAACTGGGCAAGCACCCCGTTTTCAGCAGAGACCCAGGGAGAAAAGCTCCCAAGCAATGGTTACAAGAGTTAAGGTGAAAAGAAAATACTCACATTGTACAAATTACAAGTTACAGGTATTGATAAAAATAAACATGGTACAGATATGACAAGGGTAAGGAAAAAAAGTCAAAAATATATGTATCAATGTATTGGAGCTCAAATTACATGGTAAAAATGGGACTTTTTTTTTTAAGTTTAGGATTGACCGGTGATGTCATTCATAGGTTACTCAGTCTAAGCATAGGATCAAGGAAAAATAACAGAATGACAAAAGAGCAGAGTGGAGATAACTTAGCCAGAGGAAGTGCATGAACATAACCAGTTGGAGTAGTATTCTAGTATCAAGCTAATAGTGCTTTGTAAAAGTATGTACAGAAAACCAAGGTGTAGCTTCTAGAATACTTTTAGAATCCAACCCTTTCTAAAAATCTACAGATGAAGCCAAGACCTTGGTACAGTGGGCCTTGAACCTATTTGGAATACATCCATTGCAGAGAGCCTAACAAAATTTAATTGCCTGAGACAACCATTTGGAAATTGTTTTGACACAGGTTGCCTCCTCCTTCTCCTCTTAGCTTCACAAGAAATGAACTGATCTGAAGAAATGAGAGATTTGGTTCTTTCAAGATAGTACCGGAGTTGTCTGTGGACACAATGCATAGAGTATCCTTTCTCTTCATTTTTAGGTTCAGGAGATGGATATTTTGGATTACAGTAAAGTCAAATACCACTTTATGCATAAAAGGATTAGTTCTCAAAGAAACCCCGTCTCCTTGGAAAATGAGATAGCATTCGACACACCATAAGAGCTTGAAACTCAGATACTCTTCTTGCAGAAGTCAGAGCAATCAATAAAACAGTTTTCCATATTAAGAATCTAAATTCTCGATTATCTGGTTCAAATGGAGCAAGCGTTAACTTCTCTAATGCAAAAGTAAGATCCCAAGGAGGCACCATCATTTTTCTTAGAGGGCTCTCATGCAAAACACTTTTCAAAAACAATTTCACATGAGAATGCACTGAAAGAGGAGGATCCATGGGCAGACATGCTGAAATATCTGATAAATGAACTCCACAGAGATGTAAGAAAGGCCATAAGATAATTCACAAAACTTTTGTAAAACCAGATGTTACTGGCACCAACTAGAAAACGTTTTTCTTTTACTGATGTACTATTTTCTAGTAGCAGGCTTTCATGCCTCCATTAGCACCTGCTGCAAGTCTTCAGTAAACAGGTGCCTAAAGGGATTTAAGACCCTAACACGCAGGCAGTCAGCTGAAGTTGATTGGGGTCAGGCTGTATAAACATTCCAGATCTTGTGAGAGTACATCCATTCTATGAGGAAGCTTGTGGTAATTGTCCCTGGCCATATCCAAAGGAAGGGAGAACCACTGTTGCCTGGGCCAGAAGGGAGTCACCACAATGATTTTGAGATATTCTTTCGGAATCTTCAGAAGTACCCTGGATATCAGTAGAAAGGGTTGAAAAGTATACAGGAACATTCTTATATGGAGTCCTGGAGCAGAATCTTTCTAGACAGTATTTCAGAGAGGAGACAAATATGTCTACTTGAGTAACTTTTCACAGATGGATCAAATCTTTTAAGACCCCCTAATCTAGTTTCCATTTGTGAGGACCTGATCTTGACCTACCTACCACATCTGCCACACAATTTTGCTCTGACTGCATGTAGGATGCTTGTACATAGACAATGTGTTGCAAGGCTATATCTCAAGCTAATATGGCTAGCCTGCAAAAGAGGTATGACCAGCTTCCCCCTTGCTTGCTGATGTAGTACATAACTGTGGTATTGTCTGTAACAATTTCAAGGGGTCCATGGGATCAAAGATGACAGCCTTGAACAGAGTAAGCATTTATTTTATATTTATGTGCTTGAAATGTATCTTTGGTGTTACACACATCTTGCACTTTTATCCCTTCTGAAACTGCTCCCCAGGCAAAGTCTAAGACACCTGTTGTGACGGACTGCTTTGGAGCAAGGATGGATAAGGGAAGAGCTAGATTTAGGGAAATTGGCTGTCTTCACCAAGTGATTTATCTTCTGACAACAACCAGCACTGGGATTTGAAAAGAAAAGCAATGTTAGTGTTTAGACCAGAGGGACTTCAGGTAGCATTCATCTTTCTATATGGAGACATGTAAGGGATATCATGAGAATCTTAGATACCATGAGACCCAAAATCCTGAGGTACTCCCATGCAATGACTGAAGTCTGAATGGAAAACTCAGAAATACATATAAACATAGATTTTTTTTTTCTGTGGAAGAAAAGCTCTTTTAACTGAGGCGTCTAGCTGACACCACAGGAACACAATCCTGAGTGAAGGAATCAAAAAAGACGTTGGAATGTTCTGTTGCAACCCAGCTTGTGTAAGCAAGAAATTCCTGTCACTTCAAAACAGACTCTGCAAAGATAAATAAATCATCTAAATATGGAAAGTTGTGGGCAACTTCTAGAATAAACTGAGCTATAGCTGGAGTCTGACAGTTTGTCAACACTCTTGGTGCAGTGGTTAGCCCAAACAATAAGGCAGATAACTGATAATGTGATCCAGACACAGAAAACTTTAAGATACGCCTGATGCCTGGAAGGAAAGGATATGATAAGCATCTTTTAAATCTAGTGCTACTAGGAATCTTGAATGGGAAAGGGAAGGTAACAGGTTGTGAAGTGCCATCATTTGGAACTCGTGCACTAAAACAAACAGGTTTAGGAAAAAACACCCAGAACTGGCTGCCAAGCATTGTCTTTCTTTTGCACTAAAAGCATCCTTGAATAAAAACCTTTCATAACCTGGAAAGAATAAACTGGTTCTATCAGTCCCTAGGACAGCATGCAGGGGGGGGGAACAAGTCTGGTCTGGTGGATGAAGAATTACCCCTGAAAAAGAGGGATTTCCTCCCATTCTATGTAACCTTGATGAATGATCTTCAGAACCCATTTGAATGAAAGTATCTGATGCCAAACAGAAAAGTGGAGATTTAGACTTTCTGGAAGGGAAAAGGGACTACTTGTTGGACTGTCCTTGGTTTTGGTGGGCTCCAGAATTCTTTTTAGAATCCCACTGCCATTTCTTCTTAAACATCTGTTTACCAATATTTTGTTGAGATTTATTTCATTATTTTCCAAAATTTGATGAGGGGTTTGAGAATCTCTCAAAAAGTTTGAAAAGGTGGCCTGAAAAATCTTAGAGATTCCCTGCATCAGCTTACCCCTTCCATCACACTTGAATTCTCATTTTTCTCGTGATCCAGGGAGTTATGAGAACATTGCCAGGAAAACCTCCTCGAGACAGTAGCAGTGGCCACAGCCCTTTAAGAGACATCAACAAAGTCCTACAAACCCTGCAAACAATGAGCAGCAGAACCTTAAACAACAAAAGAAACTAAACTGTTTTCTTCACAAGAAGAAACTGCAGACAACACACTCCTCATACTTTCACAATTAATCAGAATAAACATTAACATATGAGCTTGACAGTTCAATATTCTAAAAAGTCAAAGTTACAGAAGGATGCACCTTTTCCCCATACAAATCAATAATCTTCCCCTTCCTTGTCAGAAAGGGTAGGAATGGAATTAACAAAATGTTTATTGGCAGGAGGATTAACTAAAGCTATAGCTGCTGGGTCAGGGTTGAGAAGTGTGTACAAAAATAAAAAGACTGAGGAACTTTATACATTCAGTCTGCCTTTTTAGAGGCAGCAGGCTGACTATCAGGAAAATTGCAGGCAGTGGCGCACACATCCTCCAGATATGACAAAACAGGGGGAGAGAATGGGTGAAGGTTCTAGAAATTCCTTCTGTATCAGCTCATAGTATTTTCTGAGGGACTGAGAAAGCTTAGTATTCTCCCACTGAAAATGCAGGCACACTTTAGAAACAGACTCAGAGAATGAGAAACTCCAGAGAGAGAATCAGAAACGGAGGTCTCCTCTGAGTCTGAATCATAAAACTGAGCAGGAAACCCTGTATCTGTCCCTTCATCTTCCTGTCCAGATTTAGAATGTTGAATCTCTTTGGAAAAGGAAGTATTCTTCTACCAGAAACCACCTTATAAAAAGAATCAAAAGCTTGAATTAAACCCTGACTCAGCACCTGTAAACTATCCTGAATGAAACCACGACACAGTCCCTGTAAGTGATCCTGTCTAAGGAGATTTGAGGAGGAGTAGATACATTTAAGTTTGTGTTTCTTTTTAACAGGAAAATGTGACTAACATGATTATTAATGGCAGCAGCAGCTTCCTCAGGGATAGGCACAACATTCTAATTAAACAGGGAAGCCTTCCCTGTTGACATGGCTAACCCAGAGTGCATAGTGGTTGTAGGTGTTACACCAGAGGGATCTGGGGTAAAAGATGACTGGTCTGAGTGACAAGCTATGGCCACAAAAGAGTCACCTATCTGTGGCTGAAGCAAACTGCTAGTCTGTCATGGTGACAAAGGCTGTTAACTTTTTACCCAATGATCCTGTGGAACAAAACGCTGGAGAATACCACAACCAGGAAACGCATACCTGCAGCTTAACACCTCGGCACCAATAAAGGCAAACCCACAAAGAATTCCAGTGACACGAACGTGGCTCACACAATACAAAATTTATTTCATATGCCACAACAAAAATTAACACTAACGATTTAGCACTTTCGTCTCCAAACAGGAAACTTCATCAGAATCAACTACAAACATACGGGGGGGGGGATCAGGAAGGAAAGAGGCTTGGAACCTTTAAGTGTGGTAGATGTCTGCAATGTATATTTATAGCTAATGAACAAGAACTATGGTTACCGGTTCCCCCAATTAGATGTCAAGAATTAGGACACTATAATTGCTTATCCAGAATAGTAGTATACATTGCATACTGTACATTCTGTTGGGCATTTTATGTAGGCAAGACAGAACGTAGTTCGAGACAGAGAATGTATGAACTTATTTATGAAATAGTTAGAAAAAAAAAGACAAATGCCTTATTCCAACATGTTGTGAAGTGTGTTAAACCAGATTTCAAGTTCTGGGTTCTAGGTGTCAAACCATAAGAAAGGGGTGGGGATTGGGAATCCAGGCTTGAATATCTGGAGTTAATATAGCAATTACGCCTGGACGCCTGTGTATACCCAGGACTGAATGACCACATTTCATTAACCCCTGCCCTAAAAATTAGGGCAAGTAAGTTATAAAAAAAATTTCAAGAATTGTTACATTATTTTTGTAGTGTAAACATAGGGGGTGTTTACATATATGTAAAAACGGTTTACCTTTATGTCGTCAATCACACTTTGTCGACCGGCCACTTAATCGACTCATTTATGCAAACCAAAACCGCAAAAAATTTTAAATATCAAAAAACATTCGACATTCCCGGCTGCGCCACACCCCCACAACATTGATACCAATGGTCAAAAAAGGGCGAGGTTTTCTCGTTCGCTTATTCGGAATTAGACGTTGGAGACGTTCGCATTTTGGTATTCGTGGAAGTCATTTTGCCCATATCGGGATCGACGATATAAAGGTAAACCTGTAAAAACCTGTGGTTTTTAATATGTTTTTTACAGTTTTTAGATAGTGTTAGTTTATATATGGTATTATCAAATACTAAATAAATGTTGGTTTATATGGGTTAGCTTAGGGGGATGTCATTTTAGGTTTTGAACCAATAAAGAATGGAGCGAGGCATTATATGTGCAGCAGGATGGTATGTAATTGATTCTGATGAAGCTTCCTGTTTGGAGACGAAAGCACTAAATCTTTAGTGTTCATTTTTGTTATGACATGTGAAATACATTTTGTATTGTGTGAGCCACATTCATGTCACTGGAATTCTTGATACTGGACTTTCTGGGTTGCCTTTATTGGTGCCAAGGTGTTAACAGCTGGAGGTGTGGGTTTCGTTACTTAACTTTATCTTTTTGGAGCTGAAAGAAGAACAAACCATGGGACTGGTAGTTTATTCCAGGGTTAAGCCGAAGCTGATTAAAATTTTGTCTTTAAAAGTCAATTTTTTCACACAAATCACAATAAAAAGAATTTTAAAACATGTTGCCATCCCTAAAAACTAAAATAAACTCAGTTTCTCCACAGAAAAAAATGGCTTTCAACTGTTTTAAACAATTTTTTAACTGACAGGAAAAACAGCACTCTCATTTAAAAGTACAGTTAAGTCTCATGACAGTCCATTAAAACATATACTCCTGTCTTAAAAATAGCTTTCCTAAATAGGAAAGTACAATAAAAAAAAGAATTTAAGTACTTACCATAACATTCCATCTGTCTTGTCCATTTTCATTCTTCCTCAGATCCAACTCGGCCACTACTAAAGCTGATGGCAACCAAAAACTCTTGAGCTTCTCCCTTACCCATAATGCACCAACCCTAAGTTACCTCAGATACTGTCTGCTGGTTTTTCATCTAAAATATTTAAAATGCATAAATACAGGATATGTAAAATGTTGTGTATTCAATAAAGAAATAAACTACATCTGGAGATCAATATAAGGGCAATGATGTCACCTTAAGAGCTTATTCTTCCAGAGGTTTGTAAACAGAAAGGATGAGAGCTGGTGGTCAGGAAGTTGAGAAAGAATGAAAATGGACAAACATAGATGGAACATTATAGTAAGTACATAATTTCTTTATCTGATGATGTCAATTTTAAATCTATCCTCAACTTGATGGAACAGAGTCCCCCAACTACCTAAAATCCCGGGTGGACCCTAAGGAAGGATATTCCTGAGCACAATTGAACCAAATGATACTCTACCTCTGGAGACCAGATCCAATTTGTGACACGTAACAAAAGTATGGGGAGAAGCCCAAGTTGCTGGCGCACACGTCATCCATGGATATTCTGGAAAAAAAAAACTGAAGAAGTTGCCATGGACCTAGTTGAGTAAGCTTGTGCCAGTTGTGGTAAGGTAATACCCAATTTGTTATATATAAATGATATACAATAAGTTAGCTATCTGGATAAAGTTAATTTTGCTAGTAGTTTTTCCAATTTCAATTCTGCAAAGGAAACAAACAACTGGTGTGTTTTTCTGTCGTCTTTTGTTCTGTGCAGGTAAAAATGTAGTTGTCTGTAAACGTCCAATAAATGTAATATGTATACACCCTTGTTAGCATATTTAGGGAAGAATACTGGCAAATTAATGGCCTGATTGATATTAGATTCTGACACCACCTTGGGAAGGAAGCATTCGTTTGTAGCGTCACTCTATCCTTGTGAAAGATGAAGTATACAGGTTTTGAAGACAAGCCTTGAATCTCTGAAATTCATCTAGCAGAGGTAATGGCTATTATAAAAACAGTTTTCCAAGTGAGATACACAAGGTCACATTTAGCTACTGGTCCAAAGGGGGAATGTATTAGAGATTGCAGTACCAAACTGAGATCCCATGGGTGAGGAAGGTCCTTAAATGGTAGTCTTAAAAGTAGACTGCCTCTCAAAGCTCTGCACATTTGTGACAGGCCACTGAAGAACCTTCAAAATCTAATGTAAAAATTTGATATTGCTGCTACCTGAACTTTAATGGTTGAGGAACTAACCCCTTCTTTAAAATGTAGCACTAAAAATATGAGTCTATTAATTAATGGAGCTGAAAATGGCTCAACATGATTTTGTTGTGCCCAGTAAACAAATATTTTCCATTTACTTGTATAAAGTTTTCTTGTTGAGGTTTTATGGGGAGATAAAACAATATGTCAGAAGGGTAAGACAGCATTAGTTGTCTGGCTATTAACAGAATTGGAGAAACCAGGCTGTCAGCTTTAGATTTGAAATGTCGAGCAGGATCATGCCTGTTGGGTAAGACAGGAAGTCTAGAGTTGGATGCAGGATCCAAGGTTGATGATTTGAGACCAAAGGAATGGAAACTGAATCTGTCGAGGCCAGTATAGTGCAATGAGGATGAATTTGCTCTTCAACCTGATTTCAGAAATTTTGGAATTAATGGGATTGGTGGGTAGGCATGAAGTAGACCATGGGGCCAGTTTTGAAGTAGAGCATCTCTTGGTGAATCCTCCAGTGGTGGAAATAGGGAAAAGTAGCTGCTGCATTTGGTGTTTACGGGAGAAGCAAAGGTATTGCAGCAAGGTTGCCCCCATCAACAAAAAGTAATATTCATCACGTTCTTTTTGAGAGACCACTCGAGGTAGAAGAATGCACCTGCTCAGTTTGTCTGCTATAACACTGCACTTCCCTGGAATGTGCATTACTATGAGAAAGCAGTTGGATGAGATCGCCTATTGCCACACTGAGTGCTTCAACACAGGAGGTATGATCTGGTCCCTCTTTGTTTGTTGATGTACCAAACTACTGACATATTGCTTATTTGAAATGCAATCTCCCCTGAAAGGAAAGCACCTTGGAAGGCTTGTAAACGCTAAAAGCACTGCTCTCATCTCTTGGACATCGATATGCAAGTTGGCCTCTTCGGGGGACCAAGTATCTTGGACTGCTTTACCCAGAAAATTCACCCACCCCACCTGGGAAGCATCCATGGTCACTATGGCCATGGGCTGAGGGGGAATGAATGGACAGCCTTGTAGAACCTGATCTGACTGAATCCACCATCTGAGATCTCTCTTGCACATCTGGGTGATTCGTATCAGAGTTGACATGGGTTGGCAAAGTACTGACCATAGTATTGCTAACGCCCACTGGAGAATCTTCATGTAACATCTGGCTAAAGGTACTAGTGTTATCACCAATGACATTGATCCGAGAGTTTGAAGGATGAAGTGGACTGATATGTTGATATTGCATATTACTCTCTTGACCTGTGACTTTATAGTTTGAACCCTTGAGTGAGGCAGTGAAGCTATCATTGGCTGGGTTGAAATCTGCTCCTATGAATTCCAAGTTTTGGGTATATTCCAGTTAAGACTTGTCATAGTTTATGGTTATTCCCAGATGAGAATAAGTCTGGAGAATCTGATCTCTTGCCCATATCAACTGATGTCTGGTCAGCATGGTAATGAGCCAGTCACCTAGATATGGAAACACCCAGAATCCTTGCAGTCTCAACTGAGCTGTTACTGCTGCCATACATTTGGTGAACACCCTGGGGCCTGTGGAGAGAAGAAAGAGCAGAACAATGAACTGGTAATGACTGGCTCCTAGCTGGAAGTCCAAGTATCTTCTGGATCATCTGTTCATCTTTATGTGATAGTACACATACTGAAGGTCTACCAAGCACATCCAGTCATCCTTGTCCAGAAAAGGGAGAATGAACTGAACCATTACCATCCAAAACTTTTTGTGTTGAACTGAGTTGTTCAAGTTGCTGAGATCCAAAATTGGTCTCCAGTCCCCTGTTTTGTTTGCCACTAAAAGAACATTAAGTAATCTCTGTATTCAGTCTGGTCTCGTGGGACCTCTTGGATGACTTTTTTTCTAGCAGCTTTTGTATTTGAATTGCTGATTCTTTCCTCTGACTGGGTGGATCATCAGGGATTTTTCTTGAGCTTGGAGGTGGAAGGGAAAAGGCTATTACATGGCCTCTGGAAATAATCCTCTGGACCCAAGTATCTTTTGTTATGTCTAGCCAGGCTCTCTGGTGTAGGGATAATCTACCCCGATTGCCTCCAAAGGTGGGCAATCGGGCCTCCTTTCAGGAGCGTTGGTAGTCTATCCAAGAAAGAATCTCTGGAACCCTGGTTTTGCAGGCCTCCTCTGCTGAGGGGGAGTCATCAAGCATTGGAGTTCCCCTCTTGGCCCCTGGGTGAAGTTCCTCCACGTGTGTCCTGGGGCTTTCTGAACCACATCTTTTGACCACCTCATTGACTCCTTGAAAATGATCTCTGAGGGTTCGAAAACTGTACACCCACTGCAGACAGGGTCTTTCCATCCTTCTCACACCTGGATAATGTGGCCTTCACTTTGGGGCCAAACAAAGACATGCGGTCAAAAGCAGCATTGATGAACGCAGACTTGAAGAGCTCCACAAAATCACATAATTGCATTCAGGCATGTCTCCTGATGGAAATGCCTGAACACGCTGCCCTTAAGGTTCCTTTGGCTACATGCAAAATAATCCTCATGGATGAACTGGAAATAGATTATAGGGCCACCTAAGAAGTCATGGATGATTGAACCTCTGAAGAAATGGATCCTGAGAGGGTACTTGAGAGTTCCTTAATCAAATCCGTCTGTAACCTTGTAAAATGTGCCACATAATTCAGCAACCTTAAGGTGAAGGTTGCTGAAGGATAGACACACTTCCCAAACCTGTCCATCACCCTAGACTCTCTGTTAGGGTGATGAACAATGGAACTCTCTTCAGGAAGTTCCTTTTTGGTGGCTGCCACCACCACAACCAAGGCATCAATGGGCACCCCTTTAACCCAAAACCCCTTATCCAAAGGGGATGACATAATCTTGTCTGGTCTCCTGGGTATGGGTTCAGCTGTGTTAAATTTCTTTCACACTTGCTTAGAGACCAAATCAATAATCTCATTGGTGGGCAGAGTAACCCAGAAGGTAGAGGGGCCAGTACTGAAAGCCTCCAGGAATATCACCTCCTCAGATTAAGGGCTGCTGGGTGTCCAACCACCTCTTTGTTTTAAGATCTCAAGTATGTCTCCAAATGAGACATCTTCAGGAGGTGGCCATGGAGACCCCTTCACCTTCAAAGTCATTATCCTCCATGACTGACTCCTGAGGACAGTCCAGGTGCTTCCTCTTGCACATCATCTTCTTGGAGATGTCCTCAGTGGGATGCCCCAGGGAGGTATCAGAAGAAACTGTAATAACCTGCTGGGAAGCCTAGGAGTCTCGGACTGGCTGCCCCTGTGGTAAAGAGTACTGAGGCTCCAAGCATGGACACATAAAGGTAGAAGGTTGAAGATCTGAGGGTGTTGGATCCAGCCATTCTGTTTAGCAGAAAACACCCTCTTCACAACCTTGAAGGCAGACTGCTTCAGAGAAAGAGAAGACCTCGGCTTCAAAAGGAGAAGCTTTTGGACCACAGTCATTCCCCACTCTGAAAGCAATCTCAGTGAGGTAGAAGCCAGAGCTGAGCTATACAGTGCTGAGGCTCTGAGGCACAGAGATGGCTCCAACAGCTTTGGAGTCCACTACAACACCTCAGATCTGACAGAGAAGCTTCGCCTCCGAGAACCCTCCAAATCTGACAGAACCAGAGCACTTTGAGTAAGCTTCAATACAAAGATACTGTTATCTTCAGACCAGGCACACTAAATCAGTTGAAGGAATCAGAGGAGGAATGTGAAGCGGGGGTGTAGTTGAAGGATGGACCTCCTGACTCGAAGGGGTAGGGAGCTGATAAGACAGCCATCTGACTCTGCACCGAGAAGGTCTTCCTCACTACTCTTTCCACATCTTCCTCCATCAAACTTCTGGGAGAAGGAATAAAAATAATAGAGGGAGACTTGGATCAGTGACACCTCAAAAAGGGTGAAGGCACCGGATCAATGGACAGTGAATATCTTGTCCTAGGAAGAGAACAGGCCCCAATGCAGTCAAATCCAAGGTAGTTGAGTCCATCTCCTTTTTCTTTTTTGTAACTGAGGGTGAGGAACTTTTGGATCTTATTGGATCCAGCTTACACCTTTTCCTAGATGGTTCCAAAACCAGGGTGGATGGTTCTGGAGAGGAGTGCTTTGACACTTCACTTCTGGGGGACTGAGTCCCAGATATTGCCTCCCCAAAATCAGATGGAAGTAAACCTTTCAATATTAGTTTGTTTTTGTTTGTTTTTTCTACTAAAGCCCTGAGACAGAAACCATGCCAGACTGAACAATCTTCTTGTAGATGTAAAGATGCAAGTACACACACACAGTGTGGGCATCTGACATTGATAGTTTGTGCCTGCATTTAACACACTTTTTAAACCTGGTGGGGCTTTTTTCTGCCATAATACAACTATATAGAAAGGAAAATTTAGTTAAGGAATAGGCTTTTTTTTTGGAAAGAAAAAATGGGGAGGAAGAAAACTACCAATGGTGATAATCAAAGGCTACACAAAGTGTAGATAGTAATTTGCCTTTTTACCTGACAGTAATTCTAGAAGTACACACAGTACGACAGACAAAGTTAAAGTACAATTACCAACTGTGGTAATAAAGAATTATGTTGTATGATGATAAGGGACAAAAATATTAGAAAATATAGGAAATTAGAAGATAATAACAACACTCATCTCAAAAAGCTCAAGAGCTAGGTCAACCATGTCTTTCATGGAAAGCGGCAAATGAGATCTGAAGTAACTTAGGGTTGGTGCATTACGGGTAAGGGAAAAGCTAGAGAGTTTTTGTTTGTCATGAATTTTAGTAATGGTAGAGTCAGCTCCGAGGATCCAATCCGATTCCATCAGTTGAGGACATAATGAAAATTGACATCATCAGCTCAATAACTTGTATAATGTGCAAAGTTTTTCCTCAAAGGGAACTCATCTGACCAGTAAAGGAAGAGTACAAGCTGACCATTAATCCTCAAAAGCCTCAGAGGAGCATACTCTTTAACAGCAGGAAAACTCTGAAGGGCTTGGTGCCCAAACCTGTTTTTTTAGTCAGCTCAGCTTGAGCTGACTAACTGTTTTGGCATGTGTAAGGTACCCTGAAACTTTGGAAGACTGACCAGCTGTTAGACCCTTGGCAGGATATAACCCATATAGCTAAAGCTACTCCAGCAATGATCAATATAATGAACATCAAGAGTAAGCAGCTCAGTGCTATCCTACAGGACATGGAATCAGCCCGATGGTTTAGCATTGAGTAGTAACGCAATGAGCTGCTAATGCGTTTTATCCTGTAGTCTAGGGATTAATTCCCTTAATCTTCATTTATAAAGTAAGGGACCCAGCGGGAAGTTATTTATCTAGGCAGAGGTCTCAGGTCACTCCTGAAAACAGGAACTTGTGTGCAGTGGACTGACTTACCTGGTTAATAACTGGTTAAATCATTTAAAACCCTGTCTACCCTGCTGAACATCAGAAAGTGGGAATAAAGGAAGCAATAGATGCTTGCTTGCTGTAAACAGCAATAAACTGAAGAAAACAGTAATGCCAATGAAGGAGAATAGTGCAGTCACTCCAAGCAATTCACAATTTGTTCAATTACTGTAATGTCTAATATGGTTTTACTCATTACATACATAACAAAACTAGCTCACATGCAAACACGGATTTCATTTTATAACATTTATAAACAGGTAGCATTGATGAATTAGGGATATGAAAAATTCTTGTTGGGAAGAAGCAGGTCACAAATGGGTCCCAGGAGGTTTAAATACTGTTGATATTGTACTGTTTTACAAAGTTAGCCTAGATGTATAGTACAGTCAAAATTATTTTGAGGTCTTTATTAAACAACACGTGTTTGGGTGTTGATAATGCTGGGCTTACTCACAGTTAGTGCTGATCATGAAGGTGAAACCTTTATGAGCAAACAAAGGCAACTGTGGATAAACCTGCATTACCTTTACATAAGTGTTATACATTATTATATAATGATATCATAAAAATACATTTCTTACCTTTAAAATAATGTTGTTGCACTACAGAGCTATGTTTGTGTTCCAGCTATTATCTCTTGCATCACTGTCTGGGGAACAGCTTATTATTGATACTTGCAAAGTAATACATACATGCACATGCCGATGCATGCAGGGTAATATGCCCAAGCCTCAAGCACATGCTGATGCATGCAGGGTAATGTGCCCAAGCCTCAAGCACATGCCGATGCATGCAGGGTAATGTGCCCAAGCCTCAAGCACATGCCGATACATGCAGGGTAATATGCCCAAGCCTCAAGCACATGCCGATGCATGCACTGTAATATGCCCAGGCATGAAACATATGCCAGTACTTGCAGGATAATATATACATACATACACAAGCACATGCCGGTGTATGCAGGGTAATATGCCCAAGCATGAAACACATGCCAGTACTTTCAGGGTAACATACACAAGCACATGCCAATGCACGCACTGTAATATACCCAAGCATGATACACATGCCAGTACTTGCAGGGTAATATATAAATACACAAGCACATGCCGATGCATGCAGGGTAATATGCCCAAGCATGTGCTGATGCATGCCATGTAATACGCATGTGCACATGCAGATGCATGTACAATAACATACTCAAGCATAAATCATGTGCTGATGCATGCAAGAAAACATGTCCATGCACATGCCAATGCATGTAAAAAATATATCCATTAAAATGCCAATGTATGGACAGTAACATTGTCACAGACATACTGATGCATGTATAATTACACAAACTCCACTCCACACACCTTCAGATAGAAACAACTCTGATCCAAAACAATACCAAAACAGCAAAATCTTCAAAAGTCAGGAATCGAAAAACAGGAACCAAAGTCAAATCCAAAAGCAAACTCTTTATTCTCCAGCGCCTCAAAAGGTGGTTACACCGAGGTGCTGGAGAATAAAGAGTTTGCTTTTGGATTTGACTTTGGTTCCTGTTTTTCGATTCCTGACTTTTGAAGATTTTGCTGTTTTGGTATTGTTTTGGATCAGAGTTGTTTCTATCTATACTGATGCATGTAGGCTAACATGTTCGTGCATATGCTGAAACATGCAGGGTACTATGTCCTTGCACATACTGTAATACATCTACGTACATGTTGAGGCATGCACAGCACAGCAGATATAGTATACTTGCTGCCACTTTGTTTTCATCTCCTTTTTTTTAAGCAATTTATGAGCTACCATGCATACAGCTGTTTATGTCAGGATGCCTTTGTTGTGATAACATTTTGCGAGTGATTTTTTTTTTCCCACTTTTGCTTTAGTTTGTTTTTGCAATGTTTTAAGATCCTTAGTTTATCTGTGAGGGAGGAATGGATTTTAGCTTGTTCAGTAACATTTTGCCACCTGGCAATGCAGACTAATTGCATCTATATATATTTTTTCCTGGTGGATTTACAATGAGCACATAATTATGAACAATCAAATCACGTTTATAAATATAAATTACAAGTAAAACCAGCTGCAAAACACAAACTCAAAAGAGAAAACTTGCAGAGAAAACCAGTTTAATAAAAAGCAGAGCTTTCGGGCATAACCCTTCTTCAATACTAATACATTCAAACACTAAACTCTAGAAGCTTAAATACAGGTCTAAAATCACATGACCAGCAGCCAAATGAAATCATGTGACAGAAAACAAATTAAAAATTAAAGACATATACATATAAATATATTAAAAGATGTGTAGATACACAGTATAAAATATTTACTTTACAATATTACGTAGCTTAACTAACACAGGTTTTAAACTGACAGTGCTATTTAAACCAGGATGAGTGTCAGCAGCTAATCTCAATATCCATTCAAATTCTTTGAGCTCAAGGCGGTTGTTGACATCACCACCTCTTTCATTTGGACATAGAGCATCAATCACTCTAAACTTAAATGTATGTGTTTCACCACAAGTTTTAATATGTTTACATAGTGCATTATTGTCACAATTTCTCCTAATGTCAGAATTATGGTCTATAACACGTTCCTTAAGCTTACGTATTGTTTTTCCCACGTAAAATGAACTGCATGAGATGCAGGTAGCCAAATAAACCACAAAAGTGGTGTTACAAGTAGCTGTAATTTTAAAATTAAATACTTGTCCATTGGCAGGATGAGTGAAAATATCACTACCATTCCCTAAGATGTAAGCACAGGCAACACAGTTAAAGCATGGAAAAGTGCCAGTTTTAGCAGCCAATTGTGTATAACAGGGTCTATAAAAATCTTTATAACAGAGTAAACTTTTAATCTTTAAACTTATAGACCCTGTTATACACAATTGGCTGCTAAAACTGGTACTTTTCCATGTTTTAACTGTGTTGCCTGTGCTTACATCTTAGGGAATGGTAGTGATATTTTCACTCATCCTGCCAATGGACAAGTATTTAATTTTAAAATTACAGCTACTTGTAACACCACTTTTGTGGTTTATTTGGCTACCTGCATCTCATGCAGTTCATTTTACGTGGGAAAAACAATACGTAAGCTTAAGGAACGTGTTATAGACCATAATTCTGAAATTAGGAGAAATTGTGACAATAATGCACTATGTAAACATATTAAAACTTGTGGTGAAACACATACATTTAAGTTTAGAGTGATTGATGCTCTATGTCCAAATGAAAGAGGTGGTGATGTCAACAACCGCCTTGAGCTCAAAGAATTTAAATGGATATTGAGATTAGCTGCTGACACTCATCCTGGTTTAAATAGCACTGCCAGTTTAAAACCTGTGTTAGTTAAGCTACGTAATATTGTAAAGTAAATATTTTATACTGTGTATCTACACATCTTTTAATATATTTATATGTATATTCTTTAATTTTTAATTTGTTTTCTGTCACATGATTTCATTTGGCTGCTGGTCATGTGATTTTAGACCTGTATTTAAGCTTCTAGAGTTTAGTGTTTGAAACCTGGCAACCCTAGTGTTTGAATGTATTAGTATTGAAGAAGGGTTACGCCCGAAAGCTCTGCTTTTTATTAAACTGGTTTTCTCTGCAAGTTTTCTCTTATAAATATAAATTAGGTTGTTGAGCAGCAATACAGGTATACAATGATGTTTCTTCATCCTCCTCCAGAAGATTTCTGGTTCAGATGCTGCATTGTCTTTCACACACTAGTAGGAAAACTGCATTGTTATTGTTAAAATGTTGCCAAAAGGGGTCAAGAGTTCATAATGGATTCTTTCTACTAAATGCAAAACATAATGCATACAGTTTGAATGTCTGTTACCAGTATCAAGTAAAGGTGGCTTGTCAACCTCACCATCACTGACAATTAGCAATGAGAAGCCTCTGCACTTTATTTCCAGACAGTCTACAGATCAGACTTTGCACTACCATGTCACACACCGGAAATAATGGACCTATATTATGAAGGAAGCCTTTATCCTACTTCTTAACAGAATGCTGGATTATTATTCTGAACTTTATACTTCAGACTTAATGTTCCCTTTTACCAAAAAGCAGCATTGCTTCTCATCTATTTGACTTTGCCTGTTTGCTATATCCATCTCCCAGACAAGCAGATAAGCCTTTGTCTTGTAACCAATCTTCACAGAGTGCATTTAAAGTGATATATTTTTATACTCTGCTTAAGTTATTTAAGGTCTTTTATAAAACATTTTTCTAAAGGCAAAAATAACTGATGAAAATTTCCATCTCTGTTCTACTGTATAAACTATATTTCCTTAGGCATGGATGTGAGAAGGAAATCAAGGTCCTTAACATAACCTGCTTTTGAAGGACTCTGGCTTCTCTTTGCAACCTAAAGAATTCTGCATACATAACGTTCATTTTACAGAACATGGTACACAACATTCCATAATTATAGGTTCATAGGTAAGTACTTGGCTAGCTGCCCTTGCGGGCCATTTTAAGCCTAGCCAATTTCCCTTTTTGTGATCAAAATAATGTAGCATTGTCGCCTCACAACAAGACATTGTCGCGTTCGATTCTCAGCTAGAGTGTCTTCTGTGTGGAGGCATGCATGAATGGGTGTGCCTTCGTTGAAGGCTGTGCGTCAGGGCTGGTAACTCGGCACGTAAAAATCCACTACCAAACATTAGCGGACCGGAGTTACGCTGTGGCGACCCCTAACCGGGATAAGCCAAAAGACACAACATTAAGACTGGATAAATGATATGATTTGATAATGAAACCACAGCAGGAACATTTATTATTGTGCTCACTGATAGCGTCTCCTATATGTGCGCATGCGCTTCTTTCTTCCTCATCTCTCAGGCCCCTCTTCATCAGGCCAGCTGGCAGTGCAAGGTTCTTAATTACTTATTTAATCTTTATTCATCCTGCACCTGCCCTGGCTGCTGTGTGTCCCTGGTCTCGGAGGGGCATTTTCTACTTTCTTTCAACCTCGAGTCCTGTACTAAGATTTGGATCAATATGGACACCCTACAACTAGTCGCTGCCATCCCATCTTCACCCCAAAAGAAACCTGCCATTTTATTTCAATTACCAGTTCCCAAAGGATAGAAGAAAGTATGTTTTACGCTAAGTCAACTGCTAAGCTGTACTGTTTTTAATACCTAGTGTTGTATGCAATCCACACTACTGAGCCAGGCACCCAGCAGCCATTTTCCCTCGCTATCTCATAAGTAACTACTTGTTTCCCCTCTGTAACTAGTACCGGAGCCATCTGTTCTAGCTATCTCTTTTCTACTTTTTAGACTGTGGTGGTGGTGCTGCAGTAGCGTTGTCACCTCACAGTAAGACGCTGTCCAGTTTGATTCTCAGATAGAGCATCTTCTGTGTGGAGACATGCGTGAATGGACGTACGTTCGTTGAAGGTTGTGCATCAGGGCTGGTAACTCGGCACGTAAAAATCAACTATCAATCATTAGCGGACCGGAGCTCCACTGTGGCGACCCCTAACCAGGAAAAGCCAAAAGATACAACAAAAAGCCTTCTGCTGTACTGTACTTTTTGCCAACTAGGTGGCAGACTAACCTAGGCTTGTGTAGTATCCCCTACCCCTAACTTTCCTGTTTTCAATTCTAGACTACTTTTCTTTTCTCTTGCTATCACTGACTGCTCCTTAGTTTTTCCTCCTATATGTAGTTTTCTCCTCTACATTACTATCTCTTACTAAGCAAACAGCTGAACTATCACTCCCCACTCACCTGTTACCTCCAGGAGCTCCTCAGGAGTCTGCTGCTTATAGATTGTCTCTGCACTTTCTTCCTTTGTCTGCTCTTTATACTATTACTTCTTCCTTCTGACTTAGCCCACAATACTCTCTTTCCCCTGTCCATAACTCTATTGCTTAGTACTTTACACGCCCTATCCACCTTCCTAGCTCTCCTGAGAAGGGTCAATTGCCCCTCCCCGATCTAGCTGTCCTGCTCCTTCCCACCTCATATCCTCCCCAAATAGCATATAGTTGTGTTATCCAGTGTAGCTCCATCTTTATTCATCCTACACTTGCCCTGGCTGCTGTGTGTCCCTGGTATCAGAGGGGCTTTTTCTACTTTGTAAGTGATTGCTGTTATTGCTGTACATATATAAGTCTAATACTGTCCGTGGAAACTGTTTTGACTACTGGAAAGACTAACCAATGCTTTTAACTAAACTTAAAGAAGATATGCAATGTATTTTTAATCTCTTTCATATTGTTATGTGCAATTAGAATGGCTATCGTGACTTTAATGGCTCCCACATGGGTTACTAGTATGCTACTTTACTTGTTTGCAAAATGCAGATCCTCCAGCTGTGATCTCCAGACTGCGAGTCCTTTCCATCAGTTTTCTGAAGGTTTTCTCTCTTTCTGGGACCTTGATGAGTACATGGGTGAGAGTTGTGCCACTATCAGCACTTTAGCCCTTTTTAATGCAGCTGACCACGAGTAGGTGTATAGACAGCAACAGAGTAAAGTGTTTGCCAAGCTTTTCTGTTGGCTTTCTCACTCTTTCATCATCTCCTATTTCTATGAGCGAGTACGGAACTGTATGTTAGGATCGCCTAATTTTAAGGCATTTTCCTACTAACTGGCTATAATTGAAAAAGGGCGATTTTTTCACTTAAAAATTGGGGCACTGTTTTTTCCTTCTCTTCTACAACAGGACATTTCATTAAACAGTAGTCTGAGCGCTTACCAAGCAAAACTTGAATACACCTTGTGCAATATGGGAATGTTTTTACTTTCTTACCTAAAATAGGGCGCTAATTAAACAGGTATCTGGGTGCATTTTTGAACCATTCCTGCTCAACAGCCTAGCCTAAATCAATCCTGCTCTATGAATCTGGATACAGTGGGGAAACATAAGGTTGTGCACTGCCGATATCAGCTTTAATGTGTGTTAGTAGTCAGCACCCATCCTGCTGTACTACACGAGGCCAGCTAAACTGAACCTAGACCGTTTCGGACACTGGTTGGGCTAATTTAACAACTGTCACCATGGTACTGACAGAACAGTATCTTATATAGTTATTTGTAGCTTATAGAGAGCACTGCAAGTATTTGTAAAGTGTGTACGGCACAACTGTTAGTGGGAGCAACAAGCCATGATGCCGTTACTTGTTTCTAGCTTATCATTTTGCCCGCATTATGCTTAATAAGTTAAACTGTTACCGTATTCTTTGTGTACATGAGGTTGTTGTATATACTATTTACATCTTGCTTCCCTGTTGTAGTAGCACTATTTTACTGTGTTAGCCTTGTTTCTTACTGATGAAGTGTACTACCTGCGACATAGTGTTTGGTTGGTACTACCTCTGATATGTAAACTTAGCAAGACCATCACCTAACATTAGTTCCAGTATTGCGCCATAGTTATTAACTTGTATAATTAAGGACTCTGCTGGACCTTGTTATTTTTAGCTTCTTATTCAGCTGTTTTTTAGGTTAAATTGTTGGGTATTGTGTTCGCATTGTTTTATGTTTGCAAATAAGGACTAGTTTATAACCTAGCAGTAGTATTATGTCCTAACGAATGTAGTATTTTTGTTGAAGCTTGTTAGCTATCTCAAAAGATGTTACTGGTCTAGGTGCCTTTTATCAAGGATATTACTGTTTCTTCTTCTTATTTGTTAATGAGCAAACCTGAAACAACTATGTTCACCTGTTTTTCATTTTAACTTTGCTAATGTACAAACCTGAAGCTACTGTGTTCATACCAATGTGATTGTTCTTTGTCTCCCACTAACCTACACAGCTTTCAACCTCCAGTCCTGTACTAAGATTTGGATCAATAAGGACACCCTACAACTAGTTGCTGCCATCCCATCTTCACCCCCAAAAGAAACCTGCCATTTTATTTCAATTACCAGTTCCCAACGGATAGAAGAAAGTATGTTTTACACTAAGTCAACTGCTAAGCTGTACTGTTTTTAATACCTAGTGTTGTATGCAATCCACACTACTAAGCCAGGCACCCAGCAGCCATTTTCCCTCGCTATCTCATAAGTAACTACTTGTTTCCCCTCTGTAACTAGTACCGGAGCTATCTCTTTTCTACTTTTTAGCCTTCAGCTATACTGTACTTTTTGCCCACTAGGTGGCGCACTAACCTAGGCTTGTGTAATATCCCCTACCCCTACTTTCCTGTTTTAAATTCTAGACTACTTTTCTTTTCTCTTGCAATCACTGACTGCTTCTTAGTTTTTCCTCCTCTACATTACTATCCCTTACTAAGCAAGCAGCTGAACTATCACTCCCCACTCACCTGTTACCTCCAGGAGCTCCTCAGAAGTCTGATGCTTATAGATGTTCTCTGCACTTTCTTCCTTTGTCTGCTCTTGACCCGCTCCATTCACCCTACAGGCTCACTCTGCTCCCCATACCCTACCTCCAATTCCCACCCACCCCCAGTGCTCCTAAACTTATACTTACTATACCACACTCTATCCCTCCAATCCTATACTCTACCCAATCAACATACCTAAGCCACACCCCTCCTTCACCTATCTATTCTTAAAGGGCCCCTATTTCCATTTTACACTAGGTAACCCTATCACCAGATACCTAACATTTATAAGCTCCTTTCTCCTTAACACTTAGCTATACCCTTCATCTCTTTATTTTTATCTGTTTCTCCTCCATTGCTTTTAAGTAATCTTAACAATATGCCTACAACAACTAATGCTATCCTAACCAAGCTTAAACTCCTAGCCACTATCATACCTGCCCTCACCTCAGCCTATCATTTCATCTCCTTTTAAAAAGTGAATTATGACCTGTTTAATTATTCTATAAAACAAACAGCTGTACAAACGTTTACCCTCATCCATACTCAAACATCACATCCACTCCCAGCTACTTGCTAGCCAAATTCCACAGACTCGCACACATTAAATACAATAACTTCACTGTAAGGAAAGTGAAATATCTAACTAGCTTTATATGTAACCTGTCCCAAGAC
Organism: Protopterus annectens; assembly: GCF_019279795.1. Taxonomy (NCBI): domain Eukaryota; kingdom Metazoa; phylum Chordata; order Ceratodontiformes; family Protopteridae; genus Protopterus; species Protopterus annectens. Next base: position 43,422,863 of record NC_056745.1, read on the forward strand.
AAAATAATTCCTCCTTGGAAGATGGAGACATCCACCCTAACCCTGGCCCAACCAATGTCCAAACAGTCAAAACATATAGCCCCTATCCCTCAACCCAGGATACCCAAGCTAGACCCTCCAACTCTTTCTTAATAGGACATCTCAATATCCGTAGTATTAATAGTAAAGTCACCCATCTCCATGCAGTCCGCGATATTCACTCCTTTGACATTTTCTGTCTGACAGAAACTTGGTTAAAACCTGGAACTAAAGACAATGCAATCATCCCTCCAGGATATAATATATTGAGACAAGACCATACAAAATGTAAGGGAGGTGGAGTAGCAATTCTATTTAAAGATAGCCTCCAGATCTCCTCTTCACCTTTTAACCCACCCCAGGATAGTAAGGCAGAAGTCCTTATCTTCAGATTTCAACTCAACCCTAGCAAATCCTTATATATCTGCATCTACCTACCTCCTGGCAATAATATCAATTTAATAGAGGATATTCTAAACTGGGTATCTTCTTACCTTCCCACAAGAAACAATAATACTAGGTGATTTCAATACAGACTGGAAATGTGTCAATACTGAAAATCCTACCTCCCATATTAATCTTCATTGCTTTAGTCAAACAAGCACCTCTACAACCAGAATTAACAAACCAAACCATAAAGACAGCACCTTAGACTGGATTCTTATCAATAAACAACAACAATCTTATAAAGTAGAAACCCTGCCTGATGATGTAAGTGATCACACTTTGACTTATATTATAAGACAAAGGAAAGATATTTCTAACAATCCCATATATAGGATCATAAGGACCAACAAACACTTTAACCCAGTACTATTTCAAAATTAACTTAACGCCTGCAACTGGAAACCTCTAAAAATTCTCCCACTCGAAGAGGCTGTTAAATATTTCAACTCTAAATTCCTAGCTATCCTTGATATTCATGCTCCTAAACGGTCTATTAGAATGAAGTCGAAATCTGCCCCCTGGCTATCTAATGAAACTCGACAAAAAAATTTTACTTAGGAACAAATCCAGGGCTAAGTGGAGAGCCACCAAAACTACTTCCGAGCAACTAACTTTTAGACAATTGAGAAATATTACAAAAAAAGTAATACGGACAGACAAAAAAAAACTACTATTGTAAATTACAGCAATCTCATCAAAACAACCCACAGAAGTTCTGGTCAAATATTAATAGACTCCTTCACCCAGGGCACTCTAGTACACCAACCCCTCAAGGGGCAGAACACAATACCCCCCATCAAACTGCCAATGCCTTCAATACCTTCTTTAAAGAGACCATATAATCTCTAGCCAGTCAACTAGCCCCTGACAACTCAAATCTCCCTACCTCTTCATCTGGTACCTTCCCAACATTCCACTTACAACCCATCTCTACCACTCTAATCTATAACATCATCCAAAAACTTAAGCCTTGTACTCCTTTTGCTGACCAGTTTTCATCTGAATACCTGCAAAAAGCAGCCAAAGCAGTTGCCTATCCTATATTCATCCTTATAAACTGAACCATTAATGAGGGAATCATCCAAGATATTTGGAAAATCTCCCACATCGTCCCCCTACACAAAGGGGGTAAGTCAAATGACTATTCTAACTATAGACCAATAGCTCTTTTATCACCCTTAGCAAAAGTTATGGAAAAATGCATTCACCAACAGCTACTATACCATTTAACTCAAAATAACATACTAGCTAACTGCCAACATGGTTTTAGGCCATTTCACAGTACCACTACTGCTCTCTTATCATTCAGAGTCCATCAATAAAAACTGTATTAATAACATCCTCTCATTTGCACTCTTTATTAATCTCTCAAAAGCTTTTGATATGGTAAACCACCCCTTCTTATAAATACTCTAGAATCCCTTTCTCTTGACACTCTGGCAGTTCAATGGTTCAAGTCCTACCTAAGCAATAGGCAACAGGCAGTTCTCTGGAAGAATACTCTATCATCCCAACTGCCAGTCAACCTTGGAGTCCCCCCAGGGCTCCATTCTAGGACCTCTTCTCACTTTTTATCAATGACCTTTATTTAGCAATTCCTCAAGCCACCTGCATACAATATGCAGACGATTCTATGATCATATGTTCAACTAACTCCCCATCAGAACTACAATCTCTAACTCAGAAGGTATTCAACACAGTTGAGGCATGGTTCTTGAAACATTGCCTCCTTTTGAATGCCAAAAAAACTAAGCTCCTACTCTTTACTCCTACCAGTAAGTCCACCCCTATAGATTTCTCTGTCAAATCCAATAATGGCATCCTTATATCTCCTGACTCTACTACAAAACTGTTAGGAATTACAATTGACAATAACCTTAATTTTGATAACCATATAAACAACATTATTAAAACAGTAAACAGAAAAATGGGCTCATTATATAAAATTAAACCCGTCTTAACTCCTACTGCTAGAACAATTGCTCACTCTCATTTAATCTCAACTCTTCTTTATGCCTCACCCATATACACTAACCTAAAAAAATAACCATCTCAAACTAGCTAACTCCTACAATAGCATCACCAGATTTGCAACTGATAATCCCTTTAGAACTCACCAATGTCAAAATCTACAGCAGCTAGGCTGGCTGGAACTACAAAACAATCTGATATTTTCCCAACTGACTATTGCCCACAAGATATTTTACCAACCTAACAACACTCCCATACTCGCTAATCTCATTATCCCCTACAAAAATCTTAATTCCCTACGCTCCTCCAGTAAACTTCTAGCTAACATAAGCAAGACCAACAACTTGGCAGGTGATTCCCTGTTCTGCAACACTGCTGGAAAAAACTGGAACGTATTACCTAGTGAACTAACTCTACTTCCTTCTCTTACACTATTTAAACAAAAGCTTAAAAGACACCTCAAAACACACTGGTTATGCCCCTGTAGCAACCCTGACTAACTTCTGATGCCACTTCTTCTTTCTCCATTTTTTTCCCACGTTGTACTAAAACTAAAACTACATTGCTTATCTCCCCAAAGCAGTAACTGTAACTACTAAAGTTATATTATCCCTGTGTACAAATACTTTTCTTTCTGTATTATAAACTACCTCATGTGTGATACTGTAAAAAGACTTGTTTTAACCAGTATGTAAATTTTTTTTATTTTGTTTTTTTATTAAATTTAATCTCTGCTCTTTAATACTATATCTTGGTATTTTTGTTAAATCTTTCTATTACTTTGTGATAGTATTGTTGTTTAAATTCTTTATGCTATTTTTGGAGCTTTTCTCCCCGGGCCTCTACTGAAAATGGAAATATATCCAGTTAGACTAGCCCAGTAAACAAATGTAAAATAAAAATAAAAATAATTACCTGCAGTGACTACGTCTACTGGCTGACAGCCAACATGTGCAATGCATCCCCTATGTTCTGCTGAGTTTAACTTCAACAAGAAAATATCCACTGGTCAAAGCTCCGACTCACTGAAACCACAAGCAAACATTTTTTAGGGGCCAAGCTCTCTTCACTGCCATGCATAGGACTTTGCCCTCATACCACAGTTATTTATATATACACTAGTTCCACCGCTGCAGGACCATTAAAAAAAGAAAACGGCTTACACGATTGCAATCACTCCCAGCAAGCAAACAGTAAATATACCAACTGTGGTATCCTATTGGAAACAGTAGTCAGGAAGTTCAACATCTGGATGTTGAATGCAACTAGTTTAACCCTCGTCTACAATATATTTGACCTCAAGTGTAGGGTAACAAGTTTTAACTTCTTTCAAGCATCCTCTGAATACATTTTTTCACCCCCCCCCAAAAAAAAAAAAAGAAGAAAGAAAGAATAAATCCAGCTTAAGTCTTAATCAATAAACTGTTTATTTGCATTAACTGAAATCAATTATATTTAAAACAGCATTATAAGCTGGCACCTAGTGTAATCCTTTGGCTTGTAGTTAGTGCTACACAGTCAAAATAAAAGACTCCTCCCATTCTGAAGAAATGGACAACAACGGGATACCCCAAACATCAGTATTTGCTCCACTCCTATTCACCACTCAATTCTTTCAAAATGTTCCTCCCTAGAATACCTGCTATTCCTACATATACAAAACCTTAACAATGACAAAAGTACTCTTAGGAACTTCTCATTGATTTTATCATATAAGAACATCTAAAGCTAGGAGAACTCTATAGTCAAGTGTGTTATGATATCCAGTCTTGAATATGGTCTGATTTTGATGGGTCCTTTATAAACTGCCACCTTTTTCAAGTGTCATAAAATTAGAAGTTATGTACCTATCATAACGTTCCATGTTAGTTGTCTTCTCTCGCCTTCTTTCTTGCTGGATGAGTTCGGAGCCGATCCTCGGCTCCGACTCGGCACTTGCTTTAGCTTGAGAACTCCTTTTACCAGCTCGAGGCAACCCTATATCCCATGATGCAAGGCGGAACTACCTCAGATCTCGTTTGGTAGCTAACCTACCCTGCTAAGGACTAACCTAACATAATTAGGAAAACAAGTTCATAAAAAGAGTCCTCATATGAAGGCTCAAGAGGAAAACAACCTGATAGGAACTCTTCAAGATCTGTCCAGGCCAGGGGGAAGGAGGGAGGGACGCAAGAAAGAAGGCGAGAGAAGACAACTAACATGGAACGTTATGGTAGGTACATAACTTCTAAATGTTAAGTTGTCCATCTCGCCTTCATTCTTGCTGGATGGGACCGCGTCCCTAGCACCTGTATCCCGGGTGGCTCAATGGAACAGACTCTTGAGAACTGTGGAACCAAAACTGGCCCTATCTCTGGAGGCCAAGTCCAACTTGTAATGAGAGACAAAGGTATGAGGCGTGGCCCAAGTAGCTGCTGCACAAATAGTATCAATGGGTAGTCTATCCTGAAAGGCTGCAGAAGTGGATAGACTCCTGGTTGAGTGTGGTTTTGGTTTAGAAGATAGCTGCTTGCCTCTGAGAGAGTACACATAGGAAATGGTGGAAGTCAACCATCTGGATAAGGTCACTTTAGAAACTGGAAGACCTATCCTGTTTTCTGCATAGGAGACAAATAATTGGTCCGATTTCCTGAATTGTTTAGTTCTATGCAAATAGTACCTGAGCTGACAATGGACATCCAAAAAATGAAGCTTCTGCTCAGCTCTGTCGGAATAGTTTGGGAAAAAGACTGGTAGATCTATAGATTGGTTAATATTGGTTTGAGACACAACTTTGGGGAGAAAGGACGGGTTCGTTCTTAATGATACCCTGTCCTTATGAAAAACCAAGTAAGGGGAACGAATGCAGAGAGCTTGAATCTCGGAAACCCTTCTTGCTGAAGTGACAGCCAGTAAGAATATAGTTTTCCAGGTCAATAACTTCAAAGAACATGAAGCAGACGGTTCGAAGGGAGGTAGCATCAAGGATGCCAACATTAAGTTTAGATCCCATTGCGGAGGAGGATGCTTTATAGGCGGCTTTAGGAGAAAAACTCCTCTCAGAAAGGCCTTGCATAATCTATGAGACATAATGTTATTGTCATGCAAGCCAACATGATACTTGGAAATAGCAGCCAGTTGTACTTTAACTGTAGATGACGAGGATCCTGAATGAAAAATCTCTGCCAGGAAATCTAAAACAGAATGTACAGGAGCAGTAAAGGGATCAATATTCCTGGAATTTGCCCAAATAGAAAAACGTCGCCACTTGCTAGCATAAACAGTCCTAGTGGACGACTTTAAAGAAGACACTAAGATGTCTCTGACTGAGTCAGAGATCATCGGTAGCCTGGCTAGGGAAGGAAGTGGAGCAACCAAGCAGTGAGGTTGAGAGAATGAATGGCCCAGTGCTGCTGACCCGACTGGTGGATCAAGATATCCGGAACTGGGTCCAGATGCCAGGGCTGCACCAGAAGGTGACGATGCAGAGACGGAAACCAAATTTGTCGAGGCCAATAAGGGGCAATGAGAATCAACTTGGCCCTCAAAATGGTGGCTTTCTGAATGAATTGTGGAATCAAGGGAAAAGGAGGAAAAGCGTACAGAAGTCCCCGGGGCCAATCCTGGGTTAGAGAGTCTCTCAGGGGTTGGCCTGGAAGGGGAAAGAGGGTGAAAAATCGGGCACTTGTTGTTTTGAGGAGTAGCAAAAAGATCGCAACAAGGAGTGCCCCACTTCAGAAAAATCTGATCCACTACAGATTGATTGAGAGACCACTCGTGAGGCATCAGAATGGATCTGCTCAGCCTGTCCGCCAAGAGGTTGGACCTGCCAGGGATGTGCATTGCTATCAGAAACCGATGAGAGGAGATTGCCCATTGCCAAAGTCTGAGAGCTTCTCGACACAACGGATAGGACCTGGTCCCGCCCTGCTTGTTGATGTACCAGACCACGGACATGTTGTCTGTTTGTACTGCAATAGTCCCCGTGGGAAGAAAGTCGTTGAGGGCCTGCAACGTTAAAAGCACCGCTCTCATCTCCAGGACATTTATGTGCAGATGGTATTCTATGGGTTGCCACATCCCGTGGATCATCCTGCCCTGATAATGCCCCCCACCCGATCAGAGAGGCATCCGTAGTGACTGTGGCAACTGGAGGAGGGGGAACAAAGGGTCGGCCCTGATGAAGAAGAGGGGAAGATATCCACCAATTCAGATGAGTTCTGCACAACTGTGTGACTAAGATTTCGTGCCTCATCGGGAGACTGTGGTACGACCACTGCGTGAATAGCATCCACTGCAGAAGACGCATGTGGAAGCGAGCCAGTGGTAGAAGAACAATGGCCGCAGCCATAAGACCTAGAACCTTCAGTATAAATCTGGCTTTGACCTTGTTGCTCTGCAATAGAATCCAAACAAATTTTTGGATGTCCAGAATTCTTTGATCTGTTAGTCTGGCTAACATTTTGACGGTGTTTAATTCTGCGCCTATAAAGGTGATAGATTGGCAAGGCAGCAGAGAAGATTTTTCGAAATTTACTGAAATTCCCAAACTCCTGCAAAGCTGTAGAGTGTAGTCTCTGGTCTGAAGAAGCTGACACCTGGTGGTGGCGGAGAGGAGCCAGTCGTCCAAATAAGGAAACACCTGGAATCCTTGATGTCTCAGATGAGCTGTGACCACTGCCATGCATTTGGTAAACACTCTGGGGGCTGAAGTGAGGCCAAAGGGCAGGGCTCTGAATTGGTAATGACTGGTCCCTAGCCGAAAGCGGAGAAACCTTCTGGAGCGCCTGTGAATCTTTATGTGATAGTACGTGTCCTGAAGGTCTATAGAGCACATCCAGTTGTCCTTGCCCAGAAAGGGCAAAATGGACTGAAGCGTGACCATCCGGAATCTTGCCTTCTTGACAAATCTGTTTAGACTGCTCAGGTCTAATATTGGTCTCCAATCTCCCGTCCTTTTGGGGACCAAAAAGAATCTCGAGTAGACGCCGGATCCTACCTGGTCTGCCGGCACAGTCTGGACGGCTCTTTTTCCTAGGAGCTTTGAAACCTCCTGTTCTGCCAAATCCCTTTGACCGGGTGAGATGTCTGGAAGGGATTGTTGAGGTACGGATACCTTCAAGGGATTTTGTAACCCTCGGATATGATCGACTGTACCCACATATCTTGTGAGAGGGAATGCCAGGCTACTGGGTACAGCGAAATCCTTCCCCCGACTGCCTCCAAGGGTGGACAGTCGGGCGATGCTGAAAAGGCTTCTCAGGAAGAGACTCCCTGTTGCCCTGGTTCTGAGGAACCCCCCTGCCTCTAGGGCGGCGTCTATTATTGTTACCCCCTCTGCCTCTGGGGGTAAACTGACCACGTGTGTCTGGTGTAGCTCCTTGGGCTTTATGAACCACATCTTCCCTCCCTTCTGACCCTTGGGATATGGTCTAGAAGGGGTGGAAAAATGGACTCCAACGGCAGAAAGAGTTTTACCGTCCTGCTCACACCTGGTCAAGGTATCTTTCACCTGAGGTCCGAACAAAGCCGAACCATCAAAGGGGGTATTAGTGAAGGACGCCTTAAAGGGGTCCGCAAAATTACAAAGCCGCATCCAGGCTTGGCGTCTAAGAGCAACTCCTGTGTCTGCGGCCCTGCTCGCTCCATCGGCCGCATAGGATATGAGCCGCATGGAGGAGTTGGATAGGGAATTCAGGATTGCTAGCTGTGAGGCAATTTTTTCTTGAGCCCCAGCAGCAGAAGGATCCTGGACCACTTCACCCAGTTCCTTGAGAATATCTCTTTGAAGCCTGGTGAAGTGACAAAGGTAGTTCAGCGACGCATAGCAAAGGTCGCTGAAGAAAACATCCGCTTTCCATACCTGTCCATGGTCCTAGAATCCTTGTTAGGAGGATGGACAGGTACTGAAGGATCCGCCAGTTCCTTCTTAGTGGCCGCCACCACCATAGCATCCACAGAGACGCCCTTGGAAAGAAACTGTTTGTCCGTAGGGGCCGTGATAAACTTGGATGGTCTCCTGGGGACAGGTTCCACAGAATCTGGAGCCGCCCACGCCTTCCGAGCCACTACCTGCATAAGTGGGTCGAAGGCGGAGACACCCAGGAGGTGGAGGGTCGGGATCCAAAGCCTCCAGGTATACCGACTCATCCTCGGAGGGATCAATGGATGGCCAATTCCCCTCTGTTTGAGGAGCTCAAGGATGTCTGAAAAGGAGACATCCTCAGAGGGGATCGGGGAACCCTCCGACTCATCTAAGTCGGTACCAGATGTAGTAGACTCGGGAGTCTGTGTGTTTCCTCTTACACGCCCTCTTCCGAGGGGTTCACCTGCGGATCAGGAGAAACTTCGGAAGAGGAGGAAATTCCCAATGGGGAAACCTGGGGCGATGGATCCCTGGGCCTGAGAGCAAGAGGCTGGCAAGAGGTGTCTACAGGCACTGAAGAGGGAGGAGCTAGAGGGATGGACCGTTGACCTGGCTCAGTAGCCAGGACACTCCTCATCACCTCAAAGGCTCCCCTCCCCGGGAGGCCGGAATATCCCCGATCCGAGGATACAGGAATTCCCGGCTCCACTGAGAGGAAAGGCTCCGAGGCCGATGTCGGTGCCGAGCTTACCAAAGCCGAAGCCCCAAGAGGGAGAGCAGGGTCGGACAAGGGTCCGATGCCACTAGCCCCCTCAGAGCCGACAAGGGAAACCCGACGACCGGATCCCTCCAAGCAAGGTCTCAAGGAGGAGATCGGAGCCGAGGACGACGGAGCCGAAGGATGTATCGGCTCCAGCGCCGAAACAGTCGCTGTCTCGAGAAGCTCCAGCTCCAAACTCTGGTGTGGAGTCAGAGGAGGAAGTTCAAGGGGTGAAACAATAGCCGAAGTCTGTTGAGACGGGCTATGGAGCATTTGGGCCAGTGCCTGCGACTTCAACAGCCTGCTTACCACCCTCTCTAAGTCGTGGTCAGACAGCCTGGAAGATCTCGAAGATCGGCTCCGATGGCTCCGCTCCGACAAAAGAGGAGACCCCGGAGCCGAGTGGATACTCTGCAACGAAGGGGACCGAGATCTCTTCGGACGAAGTCATTGGAGCCGAAGTCCCTGAATTCCAGATGGAGCCGAAGGTTTCGGCTCCGATGCTGGATAAGGTGTCGGCTCCAGCCGAGCCGACAAGGCCACAGTAGACAGGGTGTCGGAACCAATCGGTGCCGAACCCACTACTTTGGAAGCAGATAGATCGGTTCCAGCCGGAGCCGAAGCCACCGGAGGAGGCTTGGATACTGTAGCCTGAACCTTCAGTGGCTTAGAAGGTTTACCAGACCCTGTTTTAGAGGGAGAACCTTCTGGCTTAAGTAAGCCACGGAGGATTAACTTATTCCTCCGTTCCTGCAGGACTCTCTGGCTAAAAGAGTGACACAAAGCACAGGAGTCCTGCAGGTGCAAAGGCCCCAGGCAGTAAACACAAGAAGTGTGACAGTCTGTCAGAGACATTTTCTGACAGCATGAGTCACACTTCTTGAAGCCTGAGACCTTGCCTTCCTTTGACATATTTCTAAGGAGGAAGTCACACACAAACCCCAACAAACACACACAATTAATCCCCTAGCACACAGACACACAGGTAGGGATTAACCAATGGGGTCTAGGCCTAACTAAACTTTTATACAAATACCAAAGGAAATTAAAAGTTTTGAATTATAAGGGAATAGGGTGGGCTGTAAACACACTACAGACTATGAAAGTGGAAACAAGGGGGAAATAAATCCCTAACTAAGCTTTTTTTTTTTTTTTTTCTCTTTTGACAAAAAATTACTTACCTCAGCTGGCAATGGAGACCTCTTTCGCTAAGCGGCAAACGAGATCTGGGGTAGTTCCACCTTGCATCATGGGATATAGGGTTGCCTCGAGCTGGTAAAAGGAGTTCTCAAGCTAAAGCAAGTGCCGAGTCGGAGCCGAGGATCGGCTCCGAACCCATCCAGCAAGAATGAAGGCGAGATGGACAACTTAACATTAAGGTTTGCTGTTCAATGATACAGTTCCCAGGTTGGTACTCCAGTGCATGCAATGAAAAAAACAAATACAATATTCTGTCAAATACTAGTAGGGAAGTCCAAAGTTACAGCTGAACCACTGCCCAACCCTCAGATCTCTCTTTCTAGCTAAACCCATTACTCATTTTATTTTGAAATACCTCTCCAGTTACATTTACCTGAATCCCAGGGACATTTTCCTTTGGGGCCCAAAGCTATAAACTTTCTTACAGTGTATATCAGGACTTCTTCCACTGGCTCTCCATTGTAATTCCAAGACTCATAACTGCAGTCCTGGAATTAGGAAAAAAAAAGCAGCAGTGTAACTAAAGGAGAAGAGTGAACGTCAACAAACACTGCACCAGTGAATGTCAACAAACACTGCACCAGTCAATGTCAACAAACACTGCACCAGTGAATGTCAACAAACACTGCACCAGTGAATGTCAACAAACACTGCACCAGTGAATGCCAACAAACACTGCACCAGTGAATGCCAACAAACACTGCACTCTCATACAGCTATTTTTTTTTTTACAGAGGGGCAATCTCCTTTGCATATCTTAAGGTGGGGAGCTACACCTCGATAATCTGCTACTTATATACATTAACTCTGATATTACCATATTTCAAAAATGGGGAAATGCTCCAACTTACACCAGATTTGACGAATTACCAGTCTTGAAACAGCTAAGATAGATATTTTTTGCATTCTTACCGATTTACTCTGACAGCACTACACTCACTTTCTGGTAATTACTGTAATCTGAGTAAGATTTGCCTTGAAGCTTCTTATTTAGCTATTGGACAGAGGCCTTGTTTGAATATTTTTAGCTTTCTGTGTTGTTATGAATTGCCTGCATTTACTCAGCACTGCTCATCACCCAGCCATGCTGAACTGTACACTGTATAAACACAAGGACTAACTTTCTATATAGAACTTGTTCCACAAATTCTTAGTGTATTAATAGTCAGCGGTTGCCCCGATAGCCCTGGTTTCTGTGAACAGATGCTACAGATCTACCTCTATGGGTAAGTAGGACTTGCACAACTGTATTATGTTCTTCATTCTAACTACTGCAGTAGCCTATGGGTAAATTCCCAAAGCTTACCCTACCTAGGAGGAGGAAAGATGCGAGTCCAGGAGCCCCTGGAGAATGGTGCTAGCAAAGCTCATCCACAACCTAGAGTAGGAAACTAGCTTGTTGTGTTTTGTAAAAATATGAACAATGGACTAAGCTCCTGCCATGAAAGAGAATAAAGCCCTGGTGGAATGTGCCTTAGCTCTGCCTGAAGTGTTATACCATAGTGGGAACAGCAAAAAACAAGAACACAAGCCAGCCATCCGGATAGAGGGTCATAGGTATACACACTAAGCTAATGACCCCTAGGACTTTTATAAGCCTAACCCTGTAACCCAAACCCAACTGTGCCCCTATGTATTATGGGTGTTTATTAGTAGGGGTTGTGTTATTTAGAAAGTTTCAAGAGGTTATATGGGGGTTTGTCAGTCAGGACCATCACTGCCTGCCTCTGTCTATCAGAGACACGGGGGACAGAACTGGGGTGAATTTGTGATTTCCCATCCATTGGTTAAGGTTACGCTAAAATAGGGTTAGGGATGGACTTTGTTTCACATGGATGGGAAGCCTGTTCCACAGCATGGGAATTGTCTGAGACACATTTTATTTTATTTTTATTTCAAGTTTGATGACCAGGGAGGTCCACTGGGTTCAAAGAGCCCATTTTCAGTGGAGGTCCGAGGAGAAACGCTCCAATAATACACAGTACAAGCTTCATAATATGAAGTACAATACATACTGGAAGCAGAAACAAACTAAGCAAATTTTACATACAAAATAGCAAAAACCAAGCAAAAGTTAAACAGCAGCTTGGAGAAGGATGTAAAGCATATTTACGTGTTTAGTGGTTGAGAACAGTAGTACAAGGTTAAATTAATACAGAAGTTTAAATCATCTGCGAATGATATAGAAGTAACATTAGCAATGATGAGTTCTTTATGTATGAATATTAGTTCTTTATGCATGAATATTAGCATATCTGTCTCACCAACATGTCTTATTTACGTCACTAGCAAAATTTAAATACAGTCTGCTTAGACATGGGTTGGCCTTTCTTAGTCCCAGCACAGGAGACAAACAGCTCTTCATCTTCCTTAAGGACTTGTTTCTGTTAAGGTAGTACCTGAAATGCTTGCGCATAACCCAATGTATGTAGAATCTGTTCTCCCCATTTTTTGGCTCTGGGAGTTTGATGGCTTAATTCAAGGTAAAACCAGAAACAACTTTAGGTATGAATGAAGGATTTGTACATAATGCATCCCTATCCCTCTGCAGCCAGAGAAGAAACCTGACTGCCGATACAGTAAGCTCCGTAACACTGAAAGAAAGCAAGTATTCATTAGCAAGCACAATAGCACACTTCCCTCCCCCAAAGAATAAAAAAAATGTCCCCACGCTACTGAACACAAGCAGTACACTGAAAATCGTGTCACCAGACTTTAAACTTTAGTCAGAAATATCACAGAACATTAACTCACAAATGAGAAAACATTCTAATTTCATTAAAAACAGTAACACACACAGTCCACCTATAAAAAAGCACAGCCTAAATACCTCATATTTTCATAAAAATCACAATATTTATGAGAGGAAGGGATTTCCATATGGGGTCTTATCTGTTAGAAGAAAAAAACTGACCATCTGCTGTTCCGCTAGAGCCAAAGAGATGCTTTTCCTTGAGGTGGCAGTAAAATTCTGAAGATTTACCTCACTCTGGTTGCTGATACACTTCCCTCTAAAAAGTGTGCAGCCTTTCAGCAGGCAGTGTGTGTGAGTGGTAGGGGAGCTGTCTAATTGGCAGGACTCTACCCGTAGGCTACTACACCAATGAGAATGAAGAACATGGACAATGTAACTTTGTAAGTATGTGACTGTTCTGACAAGCAGAGACACTGGGCATCAGATAACCTTTTATAAGTATGAAGTCCACTGTAACCGTGCTTGAGCTTCTTACTTTTTGCTAGTAAACATGCCTCATCTTACCAGTCTTCCACATTATATGAGATAGTGTAGCTGTCTACACATCAAAGATGGAGGTCTGACTATGGCTGTAATTATTTTGCTTGTTGGTGAGATGGATGGTACGGTATTCATGATGGTACAAGTCTTCTCTTACCTGTATTGCTTGAATCTTTGACGTTGGGTGGAGTTGATTGTGTTTTTCTTTGGGGGGGTTGCTTGGCTTGCCCAACTTGTGCCTTGGACTGTTTTTGTTGTGAGTCTCTAATAGCTGAAGAATCGACCACCCCACTTTTTATATTACAACCGTTAGATAACATTTTTCCCTTATAAATAGCTTAAAAGAAAACTTTTATGTTGCAACAAAGTGAATGTTTTGGCAAGCAAAGGAAGTCTGGACATCAAAATACCTTTTTATTTTATCAAGCAAACTACAGATATTAATTCTATGAGTTGCCTTCATAGTTACTAATATACATTCCATGTTTTTCCCATTTATTCCACATTTTGAAAGGTTGTTCAGTGTTGCATATCACTTGACGATGGCTGTACTTTCTTTAAATCTTTTTCTTGGTGTTGGTATGCATGGTAGGGTAATAATGTCAAACCACACTAAAGTGAATAAATCTCAGCAGATGATTTTAAGAAAGATTTTTAGTTTTAATTCTCTCAATCAATACAACTAGAAATGAGAATAATTTCTTCTGTTGAGACTTGCTCATAGATATTCAGAAAATGATGCATACGTGCATTATTTAAAAATCTGTTTTCCAAAACCTTAGAGTGGGTTACTGTGATCAGACATTCTCTTTTATGAGCTACCCCAAGACATTCCAGGCTAAATTACTTCGGTTGGTGTTAGTAGTGCAGAGCAGAAACAGTGCAATAAGTGCTTCATGCTGTTGCATTTGCTTGATGCAGTTTTGTCTCTCTCAGTACAGTTTTCCTTGAAGGTTTGGAAAACTGCAACATTAAGTGCTAGATGTTCTTCATTCCACATTGCTGCAGTCCTAACTATTGGGTAGTCCTGCAGAAGCAGTTTTATGAGTGAGGTTGGCGTTCTGAAAGTTTCTGAAGTCAGAGTTTCAGACCGAATCAAAGTTTCAGTATTTAACCGATGTCAGAAAAGTGAATAACTGTATTTCGGATTACCATACTTAGATTTAACAAACGCACTATTAAGAGAAGGTTAGACTGTGCCAGGTTAGTTTTGGGAAGCGTTGTAATTATAAATGCGCAAGGACAAAGCAGCAAAGCCTAGAGGTTTTGCCAGGAGTTTCTTTGGAGTCTCAGGGAGAGACTTTACTGTTACAGGATGTGTCATCTCAGGAAGTAGGCCAGGCTGAAGGGGCTTCTCAGGTGGCTGTTCTTCCTTCTGTTTCCAAGGCTTCTTTAAGAGGCAGGCCTAGTTTAGCTTCAGTGGGGAAATGGCAGAGGATTTGATTACTATGATTAGAGGTTCTATGGACTTGCAGGAGTATCCTCCTTATTCTGATTCTGATGTGGATGATTCTACTCCTTCAGCTGAGGATCCTTTTCATTTTCAGAGACTCTGCATTCCATGAGGGAGCATTTTAAATGGGAAGGTCAAGATTTCTCTGATTCCAGGAAGAGGCTTAGGGAATTTTGTTTTTACCCAGCATAGGCCTTTAGCTATACCTCCTGTTTTGAATGTGGTAGAAGATGTTTTTGCAGAGGCTTCCCTGAATCCTGATTCTTTGCCTCCTGCCCCAGTTAAACCGGATAGGTACTATAGGGTGCCTGAGGCTCATAAGTATCTTTTAAGAGTCCTAGGGCAGACCCGAAACTGTCTCTCAGGGGCCTAAAGGTGTGAAGGCTTCTGTTGTTAAAAATCCTGTTCCTCCTGATAAAGAGGCAAGGGCTTTGGATAGATGGGGAAAGAAAGTGTATACTTCTTCCACTTTAGCCATGAGGGCGTAATTGTCAGTTTCACATGTTAAAATATCAGAATTATCTCCTTTCACAATTGAAGTCTAAGGTGGATGCTTTGGCTGAAGGTATTGAGTGTAAAGAGTTGCAGGATTTAGTTCATGTGTCTGAACAGGTGGGTAAGCATTCCTTGCAGTGTGGTTTTGATGCTGTGCAGGCCTCCTCGAGGGTGGCTGCCACTGGTTCTGTTCTTCGCCTGGTTGAGAGATCAGAATTTAGCTGAGCATGTTAAGACAAGGATTTTGGATGCTCCTTTACAGTCTGATGTGTTGTTTGGTTCGCCTGTGGAAGCAGTTTTAAAGAAAATGGAGGACAAGGCTAAGTCTATGCAAACTGTTAAGGATTTTTTGCAGGTGCAGCCTCCAAAGTTTAGTAGAAATTGGCCTACTAAGGGATGGACATATCCAGCTTATGATTCCCAGTCTAGGGGTAGGTCTAGACGTGGTAGGGGCAGAGCTCAAGGTTCTTTTAGGCCTAGAACAGGGAGTACACCTGCTCAGGCTTCTGGTGAGGGCAGGGGTCAGTCCTTTCGTAAACAGACCCAATGACCTGCCTTTTCAGCTGCCAGTACATTCTCACCTTTGGGAGGAAGGCTGTCTCTTAATTACCCAAGACAGATGGGTTCTGGATATCATTCACCACGGTTACAGGTTTTATTTCCATACCTTGCCTCCTTTCAAAGGCATGCCAGACATTCCTCCTCTACAAAGACAAGAGGCTCACAAGCAAATTTCTCTGTTGCTCCAAATAGGGGCCATTCAGCCAGTTCCTGTGCCAGAAAGGGGCCTAGATTTTTTATTCTCGTTCCTCCTAGTATTTGGATTTATCTATCCTCAACACTTATCTGGACATTCCCAAGTTCAAAATGTTGACGTTACAGCAGCTTTTACCTCTGCTGGGCAAAGATCACTGGATGGTAACTTTAGATCTCAAGGAAGCTTACCTTCATGTGCCTATCAGACTAAGTTGCAGGAAGTATCTGCGTTTTGAGCTGGAAATTCTCATTATCAGTTCTCTGCATTGCCCTTTGGCTTATCTACTGCACCCAGAGTATTCACAAAGGTTCTGGCTCCCAGATATTTACTTCAGACTAAAAGGAATTCAAATCTATCCTTACTTGGACGACTGCCTGATTCTGGCTCAAGAAAAGGACCTTTTACAGCATTTGGAATATGTGATAGCAGTGCTAAGATGCCTAGGGTATTCTGAACGAAAAATAAAGTCCAGTCTAGTACCCTCTCAAGACATGTGCTTTCTGGGTGTGAGACTGAATACAGCAGCCCAGATGGCCTTTTTAACCCGGACAAACAAAAAGAATCTTTCCAGTTACTTCCATCACCTATCTCTTCAGTCCGGGCTGACTGCAAGGACAGTCCTTCAAGCCTTAGGGTTCATGGCATCTTGTATTCTGGTGCTTCCCAATGCCAAACTGCATATGAGGAAGCTGCAATGGTATCTCAAAATGTATGGACACAGCACTGCCAGGATTTGGACACTGTCATTCAAATAATACCTTGCATTCAAAAGGAATTTTTGTGGTGGGCTCAGGAATGTCAAGTCAGATTCTAACGACAGATGCCTCAGACATTGCTTGGGGAGCTCATCTAAATGGAAAGTGGATACAAGACAAGTGGCCTGCCAGACTACAGCATCTACATATCAACATGAAAGAGATGTTAGCAGTTCAGTTTGCATTAATGGCTTTCCAGGGCAGGTGTTGATTCTAACAGACAACACAACTGTCATGTGGTACATCAACAAACCAGCTTGCAACTAACTCTTCAGGCAAGGTTTTCTGCCAGAGCACAGAACTCCTTAGCAGATGTGTTAAGCAGACAAATCATGGATGTTTCATCACACAGCTTGGAAAGTGGATGCTCTTTCTTTCAGTTGGAAAAATCTTCATGTGTATGCCTTTCCACCTCTGCCTCTTCTCCCAAAGGTGCTCCTAAAGGTCAGACAAGACAAGCCAAGGATGATTTTAATAGCTCCAGATTGGCCTCGGCAACACTGGTACCCATTACTGAGGAGTCTGGTAAGGAAGCCTCCATGGCCTTTACCTTTGATTCCACATCTGTTATCTCAGAAGGACGGTCACCTGCTCAATGTCAAGCTTCACTCTCTTCATCTAACAGCCTGGCATATTCTGTTTTGAAACACAGCAGGTCTCAACTTCCTCAACAAGTTTTAAATGTGATTATGGAAGCCAGAAGACCTAGTACAAGGAAGAAATGGAAGAGATTTTTATTTTGGAGTGCAGCAAACAATTTGGAGATTTCTGCTAATTAATTGAGTGGTCTTCTTCAATATCTTACTGAGTTATTGGACAAAGGTTTGTCTTTCTCTTCCGTTAAGATTCATGCTGCAGCAATTTCAGCTCACTATGATTGTGATCCACCATTGTTTTCGCATCCCTTTGTTCAGCAAATTTCTTAGGGGGGCAAGAATATAAGACCCCCCGTAGAGCTCCTACTCCTGCTTGGGATCTCAATTTTGTGTTGGAGAAACTTACTCTACAACCGGCTACTGCTGACTTGAAATACTTGTCATAGAAGACTGCTTTTTGTTGGCCATTACTTCTGCAAGAAGGGTTTTGAGCCTTTTGATTTTTCATAAGGATAGGGTATCATTTAATCCTTCCTTTATGCCTAAGGTGGTTTCTAGTGTGGCTTTAAACCAAACTATTCATTTGCCTACTTTTTATGCAGATCCCCAAAATAAAGGGGAAAAGATTTTGCACACTTTAGATGTACACAGGCAATTATGTGCTATTATTTAAGCAGGACTAAGGATTTTAGGCAGTCTCAGCAGTTGTTTGTTTCTTTTGCTTTGAGTTGCAAGCCTGTGTCAAAACAAACTATTTCTAGGTGGATTGGGTTTTGCATTGCATTTTGTTATTCCCATCATGGCAAGGAGATTCCAGCTGGGATTAGGCCTCATTCCACTAGGGCTACTGCCACAACAGCATTTCTAAGGGGTGGCAACTAAGGATATTTTGGAGGCAGCTACTTGGAGTTCAGTGCATACTTTCTCTAAACATTATCACCTTCCTCTCTACTCTAAGTCTAGGGCTGGTTTTGCCACAGCTATTTTGCAAGGCATGTTGTCAGCTCCTGTTTCCTTATGATTTGCCAGCCTCCCTTACCTCTGCTTTGGGATTCTACCCATAGTTAGGACTGCAGCAATGTGGAATGAAGAACATAGTACAGTTTTGTACCTACCATAAATGTAGATGTTCGAGGATCCACATTGCTGCAGTCCCTCCTTCCCCTCTGTGTTTAGGGGTGGTTGTGTAGGTGAGGTTATATTCTGGTACTTTTGTATATATTGTACATATTTTTGGTGCAGGTATGTTTGGAGTTTTTGGTATTGGCCTTGTCTTTTTAGGGTCTTCTGACATCTGGGGCAAGAAAAGACTGAGGATATGACGTCGGTCATGCGCATTAGTACCCTGACATACTGACGTCAGTCTAATGCGCCTTGACCGATATACTTTGGTATTCGGGCCGACTGGACAGCGGACTACCCAATAGTTAGGACTGCAGCAATGTGGATCCTCGAACATCTACATTTATGGTAGGTACAAAACTGTACTTTTACGGTTGTCATTGTATTTCATTTCATTGTATCTTTGTATTCTAATCTAATTCAAACTGTTAACATCACTGAGTGTTTATTTTTTAATAACACCTGCCATATTAATGTATTTTAGGAGGTCTTGTTCCCAGAATCAGTTTAAGTCCCTTTTATGCTAGTCATGTTACAAAGAAGGAAAAAAGAAGTTATGTTCTTACGATAACATTCCATGCGAGTTGTCCATCTTGACATTCATTCTTAACTGATGGGTTTGGAGTCTATCCTCGGCTCTGACTCGGACTTTTTTTACAAGCTTGAGGTCTTCAACTAGCTCGAGGCTAATCCCCTATCCCATGATGCCCTAGTGTGTTCCTCAGATCTCATTTGCATGTGTATTAAAAGTTGTATAAAGGTTATCTCTTATACTATAAGAAAAACCTGAAAAAGATCCAACTCAAAGTCCAATTATTACTGCAGTCCAGATCCCTTAAGAACCCATAGGCTGGGGCTTGGAGGGAGGGACGTAAAAATGAATGGTGAAAGGGACAGGTGAGATGGACAACTCACATGGAACGTTATGGTAAGAACATAACTTCTTTATGTGAAGTTGTCCTATCTCACCTTCATTCTTAACTGATAGGACAGCGTCCCTAGCTCCATTAATCCTGGGTGGCTCATAGGAGTACTTTCTTCAGTACAGTGGACCCAAAGGAAGCCCTGTTCCTGGAGACCATATCTACTTTGTAATGAGTAATGAAGGTATGAGGTGTTGCCCAAGTTGCTGCTGCACAAGTGGCATCCACAGGAACTTTGGCACAAAAGGCTGAAGAAGTAGCAATGGCTCTAGTTGAGTGGGCCTTTACTTTGCCTGGTAATTTCTTATTCACTGAGTTATAAGTAATGGAAATACAGTCTGATAGCCATCTGGACAGGGTTGTTTTTGCTGCCGCTGTACCCTGTTTAGCTTCTGAGAATTACACAAAAAGTTGATCAGATTTTCTGAATTATTTTGCTCTATGTAAATAGAAATGTAATTGTCTGTGGACATCAAGTTGGTGTAACATGTATTCTGCCATATTGCTATTGCCATACTTGGGGAAAAAAGACTGGCAATTCTATGGTTTGATTTAAAGTGGATTTTGAACAGACTTTAGGCAGGAAGGATGGACTTGTTGGCAGGGAAACTCTGTCGTTGTGAAACAAGAGGTATGGGGGGGGGTTGATTGAAAGTGCTTGCAGCTCTTACACCCTTCTAGCTGAAGTGATGGCTACTAAAAGGATAGTTTTCCAAGTTAAAATTTTTAACTTGCATGAAGATGCAGGTTCAAATGGTGGAAGAATTACCCTGGACAAGACAAAGTTGAGGTTCCATGGTGGCAGTGGAGATTTTATTGGTGGCCTTAAAAGACAAGTGCCCTTAAGAAAAGCTTTACATAATCTATGTGACATAATGTTTGGTCCATTTTCACCTAGATGAAAATTTGATATTGCTGCTAATTGTACCCTGATGGTAGAAGCTGCAGCACCTTCTTCGAAAAGCTTGGTTAGAAATTCTAAAATAGAAAAAAGAGGTGTGGAATAAGGATCAATCTTATTTTCCAAAGCCGAACTAGAAAACTTTTTCCATTTGCTAAGATACAGTCTTCTTGTTGATGTCTTAGGAGAAGATATCAAATTGTGTCGTGTTGGAGATGATTGATTTTGTAACCTGGCTATGTTTGTAACTGGAGCAGCCAAGCTGTCAACTTGAGGGTTTTTAAGGATGGGTGAGGATCTCCTAAAGAATGGATCAGAAGATCCGGCACTGGGTCCAGGATCCAAGGTTCCTCCAATAGATGAGGTTGTAGGAAGGGGAACCAGATTTGATGAGGCCAGTAAGGGGCTATCAGAATTAAAGTCCTTCCCAATATGCTGGCATTCTGTATAAATTTGGGTATTAATGGGAAGGGAGGAAAAGCATATAGGAGACTCGGGGGCCAATCGTGTAATAGTGCATCCCTCGGGGACTTCCCTGGAGGGGAAATTGGGGAAAAACAGTTGCTGCATTTTGTGTTTGTGGATTTGGCAAAAAGGTCGCAGCAAGGCTGGCCCCATTTGCAGAAAATGCTCTCTGCTACCTCTTGTTTGAGGGACCACTTGTGAGGCATCAGTATTTCTCTCCTGAGTTTGTCCGCAATCATGTTGGATATTCCCAGGATGTGCGTTGCTATTAGAAAGCATTGGAAGTTTCCCTCTCCCAAACTCTGAGGGCCTCTCGATAAAGGGGATATGATTTGGCTCCTCCTTGTTTATGTACCATACCACTGACATATTGTCTGTTTGGAATGCAATTGTTCCTACAGGTAGAGAGTCTTGGAATTCCTGCAACACTAGAAGCACCACGCTCATCTCTAGATCATTGATGTGCAAGTGAACCTCGTGTTCTTGCCACGTGCATTGGGCTGTTCTTTCTTAGATAATGCCCCCTCCACCCTATCTGGGTAGTCCGAGGTCACCATGGCTAGCAGAGCTGGGGAAACAAGGGGTTTGCCTACTGTCACCTGGTTTGATTGAAGCCACCAAAGTAGATCTCTTTTGCAAGCATGTGTCAGAATAAGCTTGCGAGACATCAAAAGCATCTGCATTGACCATTGTGGAAAAAGAAGCCACTGTAGGATCCTTGTATGCATGCATGCCAGGCGAATCACTGTGATAGCAGCTGCCATTGTGCCCAGTACCTTTAGAACCTCTCTGGCTTGAACTTTTGTTTTGTGTATAAGATTCAGGACTTGTTTTCGAAGGACTTGAATTCTTTCTTTTGGAAGGTTTACCATCATCGTGACCATGATTAATTCTGTTCTTATAAAAAACTTAAGTTGAGATGGCAATATGGCAGATTTTTCATAGCTGACAGTAATTCCCAACTGTGCAAATAGTTTTAAGGTTGTGTCCCTTGCTTGGATGAGTAATTGCTTGGTGGTGGCAGTTAAGAGCCAGTCTAAGTATGGAAACACTCGGAATCCTAGTCGCCTCAGGTGAGCCATACCTACTGCAATGCATTTGGTGAACACTCTGGGGGCTGTAGTGAGGCCAAAGGGCAGAGCCTGAAACTGATAATGACTGGCTCCTAGCCAAAAGCGCAGGTGACTTCTGGATGGACTGTCCATTTTTATGTGGTAGTACGAATCCTGAAGGTCTAACAAGCACATACAATTGTCTTTTCCAAGCAAAGGAAGTATTGACTGCAATGTGACCATCTGGAAATTTGTCTTTTTTACTGACTTGTCCAGTCTTCTGAGGTCCAGTATGGGTCTCCAGTCCCCTGACTTCTTTGGAACTAAAAAGTATCTTGAGTAAGTTCTGTATCCTATTTGGTCTGCGGGAACTGACTGGATGGCTCTGTTTTCTATCAACTTTTGAATCTCTCTGGTTGCTTGATCCCTCTGATTGGGTGGAACATCAGGTATTCTTTTGATTTGTGGAGGTGGCATTGAAAAGGGTATTGAGTAACCTCTGGATATGATTCTTTGTACCCATCTGCCTTTTGTGATTTTCAGCCAGGCGACTGGGTACTTAGACAAGCATCCCACAAATGCCTTGAGAGTGGGACAGATGAGCCTCCTCTCAGGAGTGCTGAAAAGGCTTACCGAAAAAAGTTTTGTGGTCACCTCGGTTCTGCGGACCCCCTCGTCCGCACGGTCGGTGTCTTCTATTACTACTTCCTCCTCTGCCCCTGAAGGAGGGTTCACCATGTGTGTCAGGAAAAAACTTTCTGGGATTTCTAGAACCACCCCCCCCCTTTTGACCCTTAGGCTAGGGTCTGGAAGGGGTGGAAAAATGTACTCCCGCAGCAGAGTGTTTTTCTCTCCTGTTCACACCTGGTTAGAGCCTCTTTTACTTTAAGTCCGGACAAGGAAGCGCCATCAAAGGGGGTATTTATGAAGGATGACTTGAAGGATTCCGCGAAGTTACAGGGGTGCATCCAACAGTGTCACCTAAGGGTGATTCCTGACCACACTGACTTACTCGCTCCATCAGCTGCATAAGAGATTAGCCTCATGGACGAGTTCACCAGGGAGTTAAGGGTGGAGAGCAGGGATGATACTTTCTCTGATATCCCCTCAGCGACTGAACCCTGGAGAGAATCTCCTAGGTCTTTTATGAGATCTCTCTGTAACCTAGTAAAGTGGGTTAAATAGTTCAGAGACCTGAGGGTAAAGACCACTGATGAAAACATATTTTTTCCATATCTTTCCATCGTGCACAAATTTTTATTCCAAGGATGAACAGATGAGGATGTTTACGATAACTCCTTCTTAGTGGCTGCTGCCGCCTCCACCATAGCTTTGTTAAAAAAGCTTTGTCTTCTGGGCTGGTGATAAATTTATTAGGCCTCCTAGGGATGGGCTCCACTGTGTCCGGAGACTCCCACACCTTTTGACAAACTAATTCAATGAGCTCTTCGAAAGGCGGAGACACCAAGGAGGAGGAGGGTCGAGATCCAAAACTTACAGGTACACTGACTCCTCATCAGTAGGGTTGATCGGCTTCCAGCCGACTCTCTGTTTTGTGATCTCTAGGATGTCTGCAAAGGAGACATCCTCAGAGGATGACTGTGGGGACCCTTCTGATTCGAGGCCCATGTTAGATGCAAATGACTCCTGCAGGGAGTCCAAATGCTTCCTCTTGCAAGTTTTCTTTCAAGGACCCTCCCTCAGAAAGATATTCTGGAGAGGTCTTAGAAGATAAGGGGTCACCCACTGGGGTTTCCTAAAGTTCTGGATCTCTACATCTTTGTGGAGTCAATTTTGTTGGGACAGACACCAGTGCTCTAAGGGATGGAATGGGAGTAACTAAAGGTGAGGCTGTCTTCTGAGGACAGGGCTCTTCTCATAGCCTCAAACGCCCCCCTCCCATGAGACAAAAGAGGCCCCGGCTCCAAGGAACCGAGACACACCTCCGGCTCCACAGCAGTAGGCTCAGAGGCAGAAGTAGGAGCTGAGCTCACATGAGCCGAAGCTCTGAGAGAAAGTGTCAGATCCAACAAAAAATTGGCTCCACTCATCCGGCTGGTGAGTGTCGGCTCCTAGACTCCCCAGATGGCACTGAGGTAGTCAGAGCAGTCAGAGCCTAAAGTCCTGGAGCAGGTCTCGGTTCTGACAATCCCATCACCATCAGCTCCATCCATTCTGGCTCTGAAACCATGGGTCGGAGGAGGAATTGAGATAGAAGGGGGAAGTACAGTCGGTTCCGAGGCCCTGAGGGTCGGTTCCAATAAAGGTTTGGCTAACGCCAGTGTCCTTAACAGTCTCTGCACCACACAATCCACATCCAAATCAGATAGGAGCCTAGAGGATCTGGATGATGGGACTGGAGAAGCTGACATTTGCAGCAGTGATGACCATAACATGGGGGATACCAGTTCCAATGCAGGGAACCAGCTCCGTACTGTTAACACCAACAGCTCCGAAACCATTGGAGCCAAGGTTGATGAACTTTCTAATCTGATCTCTTCGGATACTGTCGGAGACATTCTAGGTGTTTTTTTTAGCCAGCTCTGACACCTCCGCAGTAGAAGATATTTTGGAAGATTTAATTTTGCCAGATGAAGGGGACTTAGCCTCTGACTGGGAGCTTTGACCTTTCTCTATGGATTCAGCACAGCTAGACTTCACCAGTCCCTTTAAAATCAATTTATTTTTCCTCTCATGGAGGACTCTAATGCTAAAAGAATGACAAATAGCACAAGGGTCCTGGAAATGACTTGCACCCAAGCAACAGACACACTGTGTGTCCATCAGTCAAGGACACCTTTTGTCCACACTTTGGGCATTTTTTTGAAACCGGAAGGTTTTGATATTGTAAACAGCAATGTATATCAAAAGGAAAAACCCAGTTATAAACCTGTCTAACTTAACTGAGGTTATAAAGACAACTATATATATATATATATATATATATATATATATATATATATATATATATATATATATATATATTTATGTGTGTATATATATATATATATATATATATATATATATATATATATATATATATGAATTCACTATATAATTTCGAAATACTAAAATCACGAATTTCAGTATTTCGAAATTATAATACCGAAAACCCGGAATCCCGAAGCAGCAGAAGCAGGAAATTCAAAGTCTCGAAGTACGGAGAGTTTGAATTAGCGCTTCTGTTGTTTTGGAGAGTGAGTGGTGTGGTGTTTGTTTGTGTATGTGTGTGTGCTGTTTGGGATATAAGTGTGTTAGTGTGTGTGCAAGGGAGTGTAAAATGGGTGTGTGTGACTTGCACTTGTGTGGATGGTTGTGCGATCTCGGAGTTCGAATATATAAGAAGGGGGGGTGTGGGGGACGAAGCACCCCACATGGGGAGTGCAGGGGGGGGCTTGCCCCCCCTGCATATACATAGTTTAAGTTAGTGTGTGTGGTTATGGGGGGATGTTATGTGTTTGTGTAGTGTAGGTGCATGTTTGAATTTCGTGTTTACTACTTTAAATATCTAAAAACACACTAAACAGCAAGAAGAAAAGGAGCCCTCTAAATTAAATGGGCTATTCAGTATAACAATCCACTACAACTACTAAACACTTATAAACTACTGTAACTTAACTGTCACATTTTAATGATGCTTAAAGCAAAAACACACTATCAAAATACTCTTAACTATAAGATGGGATAGGGTAAGGGTAGGCCAAACAAACAAAAGGCCTAGAGAGATAAAGGGATTCTATTTTTAAATTTTTAATTTCTTAAATTTTAACAAGAAAAAAACATAAAACTATGTGGTAGAACTACTACCAAGCTATTCTCAACAGTGATAGAAAAAACCCAACTTTAAATGAGAAATAAGTAAGAAAAGAATAGTCACTTAGCCTGAGCTAGTCAAACAACGCTCGATCTGTTTCCGTGGCAAACGAGATCTGAGGAACACACTAGGGCATCATGGGATAGGGGATTAGCCTCAAGCTAGTTGAGGACCTCAAGCTTGTAAAAAACGGCTGAGTTGGAGCTGAGGATTGGGTCCAAACTAATCAGTTAAGAATGAAGGTGAGATAGGACAACTTCACATTATTGTTTTACTGCGATTTAAGTTAGAATTTGTTTGTGTCTTTCGGCTTTTCCCGGTTAAGGGTCGCCACAGCGAATCTCCGGTCCGCTAATGGTTGGTAGTGGATTTTTTCGTACCGGGTTACCAGCCCTGATGCACAACCTTCAACGAAGGCACTCCCCATTCACGTATGCCTCCACACAGAAGACGCTCTAGCTGAGAATCGAACGGGACAACGTCTTGCTATGAGGCAATTTAAGTTAGAATGATATAGGCATATTGCACGATGTCTGGAACCTGCCAATTCTGTTTTTTTTCTTTTCTGCTTGAGTTGCTCTGATTTGTATTATTAGCGCTGCTGAACAGTGATTGCAAATCCTCAACAAAAGAAAGAAGAAAAACTGCAGATTTTTTTTAAGACCGCCAATTTATAGTCTTCAAGTGCTGACAGACCCTCCGTCACACTTTTTCTGAGGTGTCAGAGCTATCTCAGTAATCCATAAGCTATTAATTGACCACTCGTTCTTCAAAATCAAAGAACTTTTAATGAACATGCAGATGTTTAAACTACTTTTAAATTCTCCAGCGCTGTAGTAGAAAGCAGTGGGGTTTTCTGTCTTGAATGTTGGTGAAATGTGCTGTATCTGCTTAAAAGCATTTTATAATTTCTGTTATAATCTCTATTCCTTAACAGTACAAAACAAGTACAACTTGCTATCATTGAATCTGTAATATGAATTTCTTTTTCTCATTTTACTGAGGCATAAACATCTTTGTGACATTCTCCAACTTCTGTTGCACTGTTAGCTACTGACTTGTAGAGCAAAAACTGGACATAAACCAATGAGCCAAACATGAACTAATGATTGCTACACTCAATATAGGTTCACTGACACGAAGCAGCTTGAAAGTGGATGACATGATGGTAAGGAAGAAACAGGACAGCCTTTGTATCCAGGAGAAGAGACAGAAGGGCAGTGCAGCAAAGTCACTTGGTGTGGGATCCACAGTCTACTACTCAGAACGAGGAGGACAAACTAGAAATAATATGGGAATTGTGGTGAGGCAGAAGCTTCAGAAGACAGTAAAGGATGTCATCAGAATTAGTGACAGACTCATGGCAATCAGACTCCTGTGTAAGGATAGGGTATTATTCATAATCTCAGCCTATGCACAACAGGAGTTGCAGGACCTACTACATAAAGAAGGACAAAATGAATTTGTTTTGATAATAGGTGACCTGAAGGCACATATCTGAACAGACAGAACAAGATATGAGGACTGTCTGGACCCACATGGGTGATGCAACAGGAATAAAGTAGAGGCCATTCTAGACTTCTGTTTTGCAAATGGCTTGATGGGGACCAACACATTTTTCAGCAAGAGACGCAGTCAAATCATCACAGACAAGAGTGGTCAACATGCAAATCAGGTAAACTTCCTCATAGTAAAGAAAGGGTACTGGGGTGGAATAAGTGATTGCAAAGTCATCCCCAGTGAAACAGTCAGCTGACATTATAAACTCCTGTGGTCAGAGAAGACTCTAAGTTCAACAGAGACTAGGCTGAAGAGCGTTTAGTTGACTGCTGGGAAAGCACAATGTTCAAGGAATTACTCAGGGCTGTACCCTTCAGCAAGAAAAAGAAATAAGTGTAGTTGAAGAAGAAAGGTAGTGCCTCACAACAGCATGTCTACAGAACAGATATGCAGGCCAGCAAAGTATAGAAGGAAGGCACACATGGGAAGCTGGTGGTGGAATGCAGAAGTCCTGGAAGTTATTAAAAGAAAGAAGTGCAGGAAAAAGTGGGAGATAGAAAAGATGGACCAGGCAAAAAGCAATACTGGCTGATTACCAAAGAGACTAAAAGAGGAGCAGCAATACCAAAACACCAAGCATCAGAGGCACTCTATCAGCTTCTGGAAAGTAACTCAGTAGGTGGCACAAAGAAACCATTGGGTTGCAAGGCAAAGACAAAAAGATAAAGAAGATAGTCAGACACCCTTCATAAGGAATACCAGCAACAACCTGCTCACCAGCCCATGGGACATCAAAGGCAGATGGAAGGAGTAATGCCAGCAGCTTCTGAATGAAGAAATGAAGACCACCCCACAGAAGCTGTACTGCCGCAGAAAGGGTCTGCAATGAAAGACGAGAAGGGGCCCACCACAGAACAACAGCATTAAGGAAAATGAAGTCAGGGAAAGAAGTAGGCTCAGATGTTGGGTGAGATAGGAGACAACTGGCTCTGGAGGGTACTCATAGCAGTATGGAGACACAGGGATTTTCCAGACGACTGGAGAATAAGCATACTAGTGCCAGTGCACAAGAACAGGGTATTCACAGATGTGGACAGTATAGTGGTATCAAACTAATGTTATACTGCTGGAAAATTCTGGAGAGGGTGACTGATATATAAATACTCAGGAGTAGCAGAACCTAAGATGAGAGATGAGCAGTTCTGATTCAGATAAGGATAAAGCATAACCAATTCAATGTTTGTGCAGTGAGACAGATAGTCAAGTAGAAGCTAGGAAAAAGGAAAGTGTCCAAATGGGCATTCCTACACTTAGAGAAAGCATTTGACAAGAACCCAAGAAAGCTGATTTTGGCAGTCCTGCAGTGGTTTGAAGTACCAGAAACATTGGTAGATCTAGTACAGCCTATGTACAAAGATCCAATGACTCAAGTACGAAGAGCGTTTGGTCTCAGAGAGGGGTTCCCAGTATTACTGGTTGTGCATCTGGGTTCAGATCTGATTCCACTGCTGTTCATACTGGTAATGGACTTGTTAAAGTTCACAAAGAAATCAGAAAGTCAGGAACAACACTTTAGGTTGTAAACAGCACTGTGAAACTGCCTACACAAATTTCCAGATTAGTCTCTCAGAACAAAGGAAAAAAAAAACACTACATATATACCTTTTTTTATCTATTTTATGCATGCAGAACTTTGACATTACATTACTTTTAATGAATTAATGCATTTTAAAAAATGTCCCAATTCCCCCGGTCTAAAATTTATCTTTCAAACTTGTAACATTCAATACCAGTACACACTATCTTGCAGACATCCTTGCAATGATTTATCCCCCAAGCCTGAGAAGGCCAGAACATACTGTTAATTAATCTGTTTCCGCAGACACTTGGCAGAATCAAGCATAACATAAAACACCCCTTAATTCCTTCAGTACTTACTTTGCCTTCAATTATCTGTCATTACACTATAATTTTCTGAGAGAGAATGCAGTTGTAAGGCACTTGACATATAGGGCTACTATTTATATGAAAAATATATCTTGCATAAACATGCATTTGTATTTCAATTATTGTTTAGCATAAACATACAAACATTTCATTTGACACATTAGTGAAAAAACTGCAAGTTAATACGTAGATAGTAAAGAATTATCATGAGACATAATATTTTTTCATAACAGACTACATTAGCTAACAATAAACAACAAACAAAGAATCCACTTGATTTACACTTGGTTTATTATGCCTCTAACACTTCGGCAAACGCCTTCAAGGAGTATAAAACATTACAAAGTAAGCACAGTTTAAATACCCTAGTAAACAAGACAATTAATCAATAAACATTAATTATCCAATGAACATTAAAAATCAGATTAAATTAAATTGTATATATAGGGGAAAGTAAAAGGAAATTTAAAATTAGACTTCAGA
The DNA here is from genome assembly GCF_019279795.1 of Protopterus annectens. NCBI lineage: Eukaryota > Metazoa > Chordata > Ceratodontiformes > Protopteridae > Protopterus > Protopterus annectens. The sequence continues at coordinate 43,452,602 of NC_056745.1, forward strand.
AACATATTAGGAGCATTATAAATAAAAAAGATAGTCCTGTTGCTAAGCACTTCATGTTGGTTCATAATTCTGACCCTAATGGGCTGCAAGCTACAATTTTAGAACAAGTTGATAAAGGTGTATTTTCTGATTTTCATTTGTATAAGAAAAAAATATTGTATAAAGAAAGCATTTTAATTTTGAAATATGATACTTTATCTCCTCAGGGTCTTAATGTAGAATGTAACTGGAGGCTTTTAATTTAATCTGATTTGTAATGTTCATTGGATAATTAATTAATGTTTATTGATTAATTGTCTCGTTTACTAGGGTATTTAAACTGTGCTTACCTTTGTACTGTTTTATACTCCTTGAAGGCGTTTGCTGAAGCGCTAGAGGCATAATAAACCAAGTGTGAATCAAGTGGATTCTTCGTTTGTTCTTTACTGTTCAACTTTGGTTGGTGTTACATTAGCAAACAGGTTGGAGGGGAAAGATCAACAAAGTTGCTGTATGCAGACACTGTCGCATTACAGGCAGACTGAGCAAGAATTTCAGCAAAGGACAGGAGAATGGAATGCAAAATAGAAGGCACAAAGGATAAAACAGAGTACAGATGAGACAGCTGTAATGGCAGCAAATCGGGGAAATCGGCAGAAGCTGAGAACTGACACAGAAGGGAAAATAGTGGAGCAGATTAACCGCTTCAAGTATCTTGGAGGATTGATTGAGAAGGGAAGGCTGAATAAGGAAGTCAAAAGCTAGACTTGGTGGGACTGCAGCCAAGAGGCACAGGGTGTTGGGGGTAATGTATGAAAAAATAATGCCAAAGAAGCTGAAACAAAGTGTACAAAACCGTAGTGTGACCAGTACTACTGTATGGTAGAGAAACCTGGACAATTAAAGTACAGCATTTGAAGAAGCTAGGAGTAATGAAGACAAACTGCCTGACATGAGTGGTAGAATGCACACTGTGGGACAGATGAGGAAATGAGGACATCAGTGCAGAGGTCAAAGTAGCTTCAATTGCAAAGAGTGTCAAAGAGAATAGATTACAGTGGTTCAGACACATGTAGAAAAGTTGAAGCCAGTCTAGTGAAGAAGACTTGAGACAGGCAGGAAAAAGGCAAGAGGAAATGACTGTCCAACAAAGAGATGGATGGCTTGAGTGAGAGAAGGCCTGCAACTGTCAGGCATGACTGTCGAATAAGGTAAAGCAGTTACATTGAATCGAAGGAGATTGTGATAGCTGACAAAAAACCCTGAGCACATGTAGAAAATGGGGAAAAGGGGGAGATGATGATGATATTAGACTGTGACATTCATTTTTTTTCCATAGGGAAATGCTCTTTCATGTTTAACAATG